>NC_016089.4:25467183-25468094 GCF_000004515.6 Glycine max
AGCCAAGGTTCATCAACCTCCATTTCTCCGAGGATACGACTCGAACGCAATGTGTGCTTGTCACGGAGAAGCCCCGGGGCGTTCCATTGAGCATTGTAGGGCTCTGAAGCGTAAGGTGCAAGGTCTAATTGATGCGGGCTGGCTGAAATTTGAGGAGAATTGCGTGTAAATCCTGACATTGACAAGAGATGCCACACATGGGGCAATTTTGAAAGCTGTTGTTAGGTGTCCCTAATGACTCATCAGGGTTTCCAAGTTGATGCCATTATTGTAAACCACAGCTACAATGTTAAATGAAATGGATAAAGTTGATATCTTTGTCCCTCATCCTCTCACAAACGCATGTTTGCTTATTCAACTTTCACCGGAATGTGGGTATAAGCCATTGGTCTATTTGCTCAAGCAACCTGCGCTCCTGAGTGTTGACTTCCAAGATCGTTCAATCAGAGATTACTCATCTTGCACGTTGGTGGGGGTGCCGTAAAACAACGAGCAAAGTTCAAAACAAATAAGTTTCAAAATAAAAAATAAGTTTCAAAATAAAAAATAAAAAGGCATTTGATTGACTGTGTTTTCAAGTAAAAATATAGACGTTCATGTGACCTCATTTTATCTTTTTAGAGAGAAGTGAGTTATCAAGAATAGGATGTTGGACAAATGGCCTCAGTTACCTTGAGAAGAAGAGGGGATTGAATTAAGATGCAAAGACTATTCCCCAATTGAACTATCAATCTCTCTTTTCGGATTAACAATGCATACAGGGATAACCCTTCCCTTGTGTTCAGGAATCCTCTACAACAAGAGACCCACGGTCTCTTAATCCCTTTTCAGAAATAAGAAAAAGAGAAGAAAAGGTCTCTCGTAAAAGAGGTAGATTGTAAAATGAAGATCAATGAGCTGATTCCTTATTG
>NC_016089.4:25468520-25469122 GCF_000004515.6 Glycine max
TTGATCCTTTGGCATCATCAAAACATCAAAACATCTTGCTTCTACATAGGAGTCATTTGACTTAATCCATCAACTAAAAAAAAAAAAAAAAAAATCCTTCAACTATTTCTCGTCCTTGGAAAATTCTTTTTTGCAAGAATCAACTGCTTCTTTCATTCTTCCTCACTACGAGGTCGTGAAAACAAAACAACAGTTGGTACCTCTAAACCCCTACACTGGGGCAATGAAAGGCACCATGCGAAAACTTCAAGCGAACCTAGGGGCAGATTAGAAGTTCTCACCCAATAGGTTCCCTCCCACAAGGTCATGACGAAAGGCAACGATTGGTACCTTAAAGCCTTACACTGGGGCAATGAGGGGCACCGTGCATGAGCCTCAAGTGAACATAGGGGCCGATCAAAAGTTCTCACCCATCGATGTTTTTAACAAAAAAAAGGGGGGGACAAACCCTAGGATTTCAATGGATTGATCAAACATCAAACGACTCCATTGCCGTCACTCCAAAATGGTCAAGTGACTAAATCAAACAGAACACACACTCTGAGGGAGTTCCCGGAGAGATTTGCAAAAAAGGATAGGATGAGGTTGCATGAATTATCACC
>NC_016089.4:25469443-25474466 GCF_000004515.6 Glycine max
ACACCTCCTCGCCAACAGAGGGCTGCACGCCCTCACCTTCAGAGGACTACATGTCCTCGCCTTGAGAGGGCTACACGCCCTCACCTTGGGTACTAGTTACCCTCACCGTTGAGAGGACTACACGTCCTCGCCTTGAGAGGACTACACGTCCTCACCATCAGAGGGCTGCACGCCCTCACCTCCAGAGGACTACATGTCCTCGCCTTGAGAGGGCTACACGCCCTCACCTTGGGTACTAGTTACCCTCACCGTCAGAGGACTACACGTCCTCGCCTTGAGAGGACTACACGTCCTCACCATCAGAGGGCTGCACGCCCTCACCTCCAGAGGACTACATGTCCTCGCCTTGAGAGGGCTGCACGCCCTCACCTTGGGTACTAGTTACCCTCAACGTCAGAGGACTACACGTCCTCGCCTTGAGAGGACTACACGTCCTCACCATCAGAGGGCTGCACGCCCTCACCTCCAGAGGACTATAAGTCCTCGCCTTGAGAGGGCTACACGCCCTCACCTTGGGTACTAGTTACCCTCAACGTCAGAGGACTACACGTCCTCGCCTTGAGAGGACTACACGTCCTCACCATCAGAGGGCTGCACGCCCTCACCTCCAGAGGACTACATGTCCTCGCCTTGAGAGGGCTACACGCCCTCACCTTGGGTACTAGTTACCCTCACCGTCAGAGGACTACACGTCCTCGCCTTGAGAGGACTACACGTCCTCACCATCAGAGGGCTGCACGCCCTTACCTCCAGAGGACTACATGTCCTCGCCTTGAGAGGGCTACACGCCCTCACCTTGGGTACTAGTTACCCTCACCGTCAGAGGACTACACGTCCTCGCCTTGAGAGGACTACACGTCCTCACCACCAGAGGGCTGCACGCCCTCACCTCCAGAGGACTATAAGTCCTCGCCTTGAGAGGGCTACACGCCCTCACCTTGGGTACTAGTTACCTTCACCTTCAGAGAACTACACATCATCGCCTTCAAAGGGTCATGTACCTTCAACTTCAGAGGACTACACGTCCTCGCCGTCAAAGGGTCATGTGCCTTCACCTTTGTAGGGCTACACGCCCTCACCTTCAGAGGACTACACGTCCTCACCTTTAGAGGACTACAAGTCCTCGCCATCAGAGGACTACATGTTCCCCATTTTCAAAGGGGGGCATGCCCTCACCTTTAGAGGATTGCACGTCCTTGCCATCATAGGACTACACTCCCTCGCCTTCGAAAGGCGACACGTCTTGAACTTCAGAGGGCTACACGCCCTCGCCTTTAGAGGACTATGCGTCCTCACTTTCAGTGGGCTCCATATCCACACCTTAAGATAATTTAAGGTCCTCTGTCCTTAAATGCTTAACCGAGACTTGCACTTCCGGTTAAGGGGCCAGTAGTTTCCTTTTAACGGTTCCTGGGCCACCCCCTGATATTGGAGGAGGCCAACTGTGCGAGCACAACCAGAGAGGGAGGCTATTACACAGCTACTATGCATACCGGGGCAAGATTTCATTCGTGCCGCTGTAAAGAGACGAGTGCGGATCATGCGCACCAACATGACCACTCTTACACAGATATAGATGACATTGCTACTTAGCAACATTCTGCCCAGCGACCGCAATGCCAATCTCCCCCTGCAAAAGTATCGGTTGGTCTGTGTCGTCCCGACATGGGTAAGTATGCATATAGTTCAACTGATTTCTGATACCATCTATTGTTTGCAGGGATCGCACCCATAAGACACCCAGTGGACCCGAAAAAGTCCAACAGGGCCCTGGGGTTTCCAGCTCTGGTTACGGGCCTCTATCAGTCCTATAGGGTGCCCGTACCCCCCCGGCAAGGTTATGTCATCATAGGTAAGTATGCACATCGCTCAACTGATTTCTGATTTCATCTATTGTTTGCAGGGATCGCGCCTGCAAGACACCCAGTGGACCCGAAGAAGTCCAACAGGGTCTTGGAGTTGTCAAGCTCTAATTACGGGTCTCTATCAGTTCTACGGAGTACCTGTAACCTCCAGCAAGGGCATCAGGCCCCCTACTAATCGAGCTTTCATCAAGAAGTACTGCGCCCCCAGGCAGGCGCAGGGCGAAACACCACAACAGCATTGGGATGGCCGGTAGCGGGCAATAGACACACCGCCACCACCTCTAGAGTTAACCTCAGCTCATCCGCAAAAAGGTTAGAGCGTTGCCTACGACACATGGCCGACCAGCAGGCGACCAAATCCAAAGCCAAAGGTAAGCAAAGTACTAGGTCCGTGGCCTACAAGCCATCATGCGTCCAGCTAAAGACGTTAAAGAAGCGCTACTAGGAGGCAACCTAGTACCTTTTGAATCTATGCTTGTTATTTGATCACTTTTTATAGTAGGATGCACCTAGTTGCTCATGATCCTGGGGATTAAAATAAAACAAGCGCAAGCTCGGAAGGTAGTCATACCTCACAAAATATATATATGTATGTTTAGGTAGAAAAATACCTTAGATATGCATGTATGTAAACAAAAAACACTTCACAAAATATATATATGTATGTTTAGGTAGAAAGATACCTTAGATATGCATGTATGTAAACAAAAAATACTTCACAAAATATATATGTATGTTTAGGTAGAAAGATACCTTGGATATGCATGTATATAGCAAAAATACCTTACAAAACATATATATGTATGTTTAGGTAGCAAGATACCTTGGATATGCAGTATATAGCAAAATACCTCATAAAAAAAAAAAGAGAAGAAAAAAAAAAAAAAAAAAAAAACAAACAAGAAAAAGAAATAAACAAATGATCATGATAAAAATAAAAATAGAAAAGAAAAAATGAAATGAATGAAATGGAAAAGAGAACAAAAAAGAAAAAGAAGAAGGCAAGTAAGGAAAAAGATGGAAAAAGAGAAAATAAGTTGTCTAGCTAAAAAACGACATGCTTTTGAAAAGAGATGACTTCCAACTTTTCTTTGGAAAAATTTCATTGATCATAACCAATTTTTGGAAAATGTGTCTACACCTGAAGGGTGAATGCTGTGAAATTTCCCCAGACGCCCGAAATGGACTCGGATGAATGCACAAATTGATAAAAGAACATATTTTGGAAACATTGGGTTGATTAAAATAGAGGAAATGAATCCTGAGCCCTAGCATCACATGACCATAAAAATTTGACATTTGAGTGTCCGCATAGATGCATGCATGACCAGTTTTGCATAAAATTTCCAAATCATCATTTTTGCATTTGTGTCATGGAAATAATGTGGGGCATCCCTTTTTATCCTTGAACCAAACCAAACCCCGACATGTATCATGTCTAGCCATTCTACAAACCTTGAGCCAAAATCCTGACTCACCATAATCCTTACCCTCGGAAGCAAAAAGAAAGAGAAAGGAAATTCCCAATCAAAGAGTGGGAGAAAGCAAAAAGAAAGAGAAAGGAAATTCCCAATCAAAGAGTGGGAGAAAGCAAAAAGAAAGAGAAAGGAAATTCCCAATCAAAGAGTGGGAGAAAGCAAAAAGAAAGAGAAAGGAAATTCCCAATCAAAGAGTGGGAGAAAGCAAAAAGAAAAGAAAGGAAATTCCCAATCAAAGAGTGGGAGAAAGCAAAAAGAAAAGAAAGGAAATTCCCAATCAAAGAGTGGGAGAAAGCAAAAAGAAAAGAAAGAAGTTCCCAATCAAAGAATGGGAGAAAGAAAAAAAAAGGGGAGAAAAGAAGGAAAGAAAGCTCCTGATCAAGGATCGAAAGAAAACAGAAGAAATGTGCAGAGAGGTCTTTGGACCGGACAATATCTGAACAATACAGAATTGTCACCAAATGAACAAAAGAGGAAGGAAAGGAAACCACGACCTAAAATGGTCTTCTCCCTTTAATTACCAACCAAAATCCCGTGCGCTAGCGACCCTTTTTTCTCGCCCCGCACTAAAAAAAAAAAACAGAAAAAAGAAAAAGCCAGGAAAATCAAAAGCCAAAAACACACAAAAGCCGAAAGAAGAAACCACCAAAAGAACCCATTCCCAAGGGAAGCCCTATTGATCCATGATCACGCATGTGATTTTTGATTTGATAGGAAATAATTTGCAAAGTCAAGTCATGACATATCTATGGTTCGGAATTAGGATGAGACACTTACATGTGCGAGATTGATACACTTTGAGTGGATTTCTTCTATTTTTGTCGAACCCAGCGTTTCCTCTAAATGGTCATTTAGAAACGAAATGCTAACATCCAAGATCTCATTTATGGTTATGGGAGATTTCATCAGCGGACTCTCCTTCCCCGGTAGGCGCATTGTTTTTTTACTCAAAAAAGCATATGCTGCTCTAAATCAGTTGGAATATTTGTCTCTTTGCTAAAGCATGTTTGCATTTTAGTGGAGAAAACTCCGAGACTTTTTCAAGTCTCACAAGTTATCCAGAACAACGTAGGTCTGAATTCCTCATTCGAGGATACGTAGGAGCAAGAGCCTCGCTTTTGTCGACCGCACCGCCTTTTGTTGCCATGACTCAAGAGCTGGCAGCCCGCGGAGATACCTTACGGTTATCCGCACCCTTTTGTCATCCAGAGGCGGCGGGCCCGATGACAAGCAGAGACCACCAAGTTTGGTCATTCTGCACCCATGATACGCGGAGATACCTTATGGTTATTCGCACCCATCCAGAGGCGGCGGGCCCGATGGGCCCGATGACAAGCAGAGACCAAGTTTGGTCATTCTGCACCCATGATACGCGGAGATACCTTATGGTTATTCGCACCCTTTTTGTCATCCAGAGGCGGCGGGCCCGATGACAAGCAGAGACCAAGTTTGGTCATTCTGCACCGAGATACCTTACGGTTATCCGCACCCTTTTGTCATCCAGAGGCGGCGGGCCCGATGACAAGCAGAGACCAAGTTTGGTCATTCTGCACCCTTGTATCATCCAGAGGCGGCGGGCCCGATGATACGCGGAGATACCTTACGGTTATCCGCACCCTTTTGTCATCCAGAGGCGGCGGCCGTGGTACATCACTATGGTGGGTCTGACGTGGTTGCGGA
>NC_016089.4:25475032-25501370 GCF_000004515.6 Glycine max
CACCCCTTTTGTCATCCAGAGTTGCTGGGCCCGATTACAAGCAGAGACCCAAGTTTGGTCAATCTGCACCCATGATACGCGGAGATACCTTATGGTTATTCGCACCCTTTTGTCATCCAGAGTCGTCGGTCCCGATGACAAGCAGAGACCAAGTTTGGTCATTCTGCACCCATGATACGCGGAGATACCTTATGGTTATTCGCACCCTTTTGTCATCCAGAGGCGGCGGGCCCGATGACAAGCAGAGACCAAGTTTGGTCATTCTGCACCCTTGTATCATCCAGAGGCGGCGGGCCCGATGGTACGCGGAAATACCCGAGTGGTTATCCGTATAAACATTCTTTTGCTATCTGTAAGACAGAACGCTTGATAGCATGCAGAGGCTGACATAGTCTTCTGCACCTTTTGTTCCTCCGGGAACAACAAGTCATTTACATGCGGAAATTTCATGGTCACCCGCGACTCTCGTCAGCCGAGAGGAGCGGAATTAGTGTCATACACTGATTTTCGGGGACCTTTGCTTGATGACATGTGACCATTCTTTGGTCCTTGTGAGATGCTTGGCATCCATCATTAGGAAATTTGTGAAATTCTAGGAACGACAAGTCATGGTCACCCGCGACTTTCGTCAACCGAGAAGAGCGAAATTAGTGTCATACACTGATTTTCGGGGACCTTTGCTTGATGACATGCGACCATTCTTTGGTCCTTGTGAGGTGCTTGGCACCCATCATTAGGCAATTTGTGAAATTTTGGGAACAACAAGTCATTTGCATGTGGAGATTTTATGGTCCCCCGCGACTCTCGCCAAATCGAGAGGAACGAAATTAGTGTCTTATCTTTACTTTCCTTTTATCTCCAATAAAAGACAAGTAAAGAGGGGCAACTGTCATACCCTAATTTCGTCCGGGGACCTTTGCTCGATGACGTGCGACCATTCTTTGGTCCTCGTGAGGTGCTTGGCACCCATCATTAGGCGATTTGTGAAATTCCAGGACATGCCGAAAAACCAAAAAAAAGTATTGATGCACAATCCGTAAGTTTCCGTGACACACCGGAAATCAAATGGAAGCATCGTTGCATAATTAAGTGAGGTTCCGTAACATTCCGTAAGTCAAAAAGGGGATGATTATGTAATCCGCAAGGTTCCGTAACATTACGGAAAGAAAACAAGTATCGTTACGAAATTCGTAAGTTTCCGTAACTTTACGAAAAAAGAATCACAAAAAAAAAGCAGAGGGGGGTGTACTTAGTAAAAATGGGGGTGCAAATAGCACCCAGGCCCATTTGGGCCCTCCAGAAGCTTCCTCCAGAAGGCGGTTGCTTCTGGAGGAAGCAACCCTGCTCGCCTGGGCGAGCTGAGCTCGCCTGGGCGAGCTGGGCGGCAACCACCTCCCCTATTTTGCTATAAATAGGGGAGGAAGTGAAGAAGAAAGGGGTCCAGCCCCTTAGGCACTTCTCTCTCTTTCGAATTTGCTTGGAAAAATTGTTTCCGTGAAGAAAATCTAAGCCGAGGCGCTTCCGAAACGTTTCCGTAACGTTTTCCGTGAGGAATCTCGCAAAGGTTTCAACCGTTCTTCGACGTTCTTCATTCGTTCTTCGATCTTCAACGGGTAAGTACCTCGAACCAAGCTTTTCGATTCATTCTATGTACCCGTAGTGGTCCACATTGTGTTTCGTGCATTTTTATTCTCGTTTTGTTTACTTTTTATACCCCCTGTTGACATGCTTAAGCCATTTTGCTTAAGTCATTTCTCGCTTAACTTAAAAATAAAATAAATTTCCACCGAACGTTTGAATTGTATTATCCATTAACTTCGGTTAAAATAAATTCCGACCGTTCGGTCGTGTCGTAACCACGTTGGAAATCAAAAAGAGGTAAAAAAAATAATATAATAATCAAAAAGACATCTTTTAGTAAAATAAAGCGGAAAATCAATCGGACGTTTTCTCTTTGGGATTTCTCATTCTTAACCGAATTGATTAATAACTAAAGTGAAACTAAGGCTAAAATCAACTCGCCTAGTCAAGCTCGTCCACAAAAATAGGCTTTTGAAGTTCGTCATTTCAATTCCTCACTAAGTAAAATGGATCATTTTTAAGGTCCAACGCCTTAAAATGATCACCACTTAAGTAAAAAAGAATCACTTGATAAAAAAAGAACTACGTAGGTCTGATTTCCTCATCGCAATTGAGGATACGTAGGAGCAAAAGCCCCGCTTTTGTCGACCACCCCAAGAGATCGTTAATGGTCCAAATGCCTTAACGTTTCTCTCCTTTCAAAAACAAGAGATCGTTAATGGTCCAACGCCTTAACGTTTCTCCCCTTTCAAAATCAAAAGACCGTTTAATGGTTCAACACCTTAAATGACCTTTTGTTCAATAAAAACATATTTTGCAAAAAAGACAAAAACAACTTAACCAAACACTTTGTTCCGAAAGAACTACGTAGGTCTGATTTCCTCATCGCAATTGAGGAATACGTAGGAGCAAAGGGAAACACCCTTGTCGACCACAAAAAGGAAAAAAATATAAAAAGGGTATAAAGGATATAAGAACATAAAAAGGGAACATAAAAAATCAAAGTCATGTTTGCACATTCGATTAAAGGCTGCCGTCCCTTGGGACGGACGTGTGGGGTGCTAATACCTTCCCCGTGCGTAAATACAACTCCCGAACCTTTCACTCAAAAGTTCGTAGATCGCGTCTTTTCCGGTTTTTCCGACGTTTTCCTCAAATAAACGTTGGTGGCGACTCCGCGCGTATTCCTTTCGTGGAACACGCATCCCGCGAGTCACGCGTCGCCCTCCCGCCGAAGGGCAGGTTGCGACACACAGCTACTATGCATACTGGGGCAAGATTTCACCCGTGCCGCTGCAAAGAGAAGAGTGCGGACCATGCGCACCAACATGACCACTCTTACACAGATATAGATGACATTGCTACTTAGCAACATTCTGCCCAGCGACCGCAATGCCAATCTCCCCCTGTGGAAGTATCAGTTGGTCTGTGCCGTCCCGACATGGGTAAGTATGCATATGGTTCAACTGATTTCTGATACCATTTATTTGTTTGCAGGGATCGCACCCACAAAGACACCCAGTGAACCTGAAGAAGTCCAACAGGGCCCTGGGGTTTCCAGCTCTGGTTACGGGCCTCTATCAGTCCTAAAGGGTGCCCGTACCCCCCCGGCAAGGTCACGTCATCATAGGTAAGTATGCACATCGCTCAACTGATTTCTGATTTCATCTATTGTTTGCAGGGATCGCGACTGCAAGACACCTAGTGGACCCGAAGAAGTCCAATAGGGTCTTGGAATTGTCAAGCTCTAATTACGGGTCTCTGTCAGTTCTACGGAGTACCTGTCACCTCCAGCAAGGGCATCAGGCCCCCTACTAATCGAGCTTTCATCAAGAAGTACTGCGCCCCAGACAGGCGCAGGGCGAAACACCACAGCAGCATTGGGATGGTCGGCAGCGGGAAACAGACGCACCGCCATCACCTCTAGAGTTCACCTCTGCTCATCCACAAAAAGGTTTGAGTATTGCCTACACAACATGGCCGACCAATAGGCGACCAAGTCCAAAGCCAAATGTAAGAAAAGTACTAGGTCAGTGACCGACAAGTCATAAGGCGTCCAGCTAAAGACGTTAAAGAAGCGCTACTAGGAGGCAACCTAGTACCTTTTGAATCTATGCTTGTTATTTGATCACTTTTTATAGTAGGACGCACCTAGTTGCTCATGATCCTGGGGATTTAAATAAAACAAGCGCAAGCTCGGAAGGTAGTCATACCTCACAAAATATATATATATATGTATGTTTAGGTAGTGAAAATACCTTAGATATGCATGTATGTAAACAAAAAAATACTTCACAAAATATATATATGTATGTTTAGGTAGAGAGATACCTTAGATGTGCGTGTATGTAAAAAAAAAAATACTTCACAAAATATATATTTGTATGTTTAGGTAGAGAGATACCTTAGATGTGCGTGTATGTAGCAAAAAATACCTCACAAAACATATATATGTATGTTTAGGTGGCAAGATACCTTGGATATGCATGTATATAGCAAAAATACCTCACAAAAATATGCACATGTTTAGGTAGCAAAATACCTCATGAAAAAAAAAAAGAAAAAAAAAACAAACAAGAAAAAGAAATAAACAAATGATAATGATAAAAAAAAGAAGGAGAAAAAAGAAAAAATAAGTTGTCAAGCTGAAAAACCAACATGCTTTTGAAAAGAGATGACTTCCAACTTTTCTTTGGAAAAATTCACTGATCATAACTAGTTTTTGAAAAAATGTGTATACACCTGAAGGGTGAATGCTGTGAAGATTTTCCCAGACGCCCAAAATGGACTCGGATGAATGCACAAATTGATAAAAGAACATATTTTGGAAATGTTGGGTTGACTAAAATAGAGGAAATGAATCCTGAGCCCTAGCATCACATGACCGTAAAAATTTGACACTTGAGTGTCCGCATAGATGCATGCATGACCAGTTTTGCATAAAGTTTCCAAATCATCATTTTTGCATTTGTGTCATGGAAATAATGTGGGGCATCCCTTTTTATCCTTGAACCAAACCAAACCCTGACATGTATCATGTCTAGCCATTCTACAAGCCTTGAGCCAAAATCCTGACTCACCATAAACCTTACCCTCGGAAGCAAAAAAAAGAAGGAAAGGAAATTTCCAATCAAAGAGAAAGCAAAAAAGGAAGGAAAGGAAATTCCCAATCAAAGAGTGGGAGAAAGAGAAAAAAGAAAAAGAAAGGAAATTCCCAATCAAAGAGTGGGAGAAAGAAAAAAGAAAAGAAAGAAAATTCCCAACCAAAGAATGGGAGAAAGTAAAAAAGAAGGAAGCTCCTGGTCAAAGAAACCAGAAGAAATGTGCAGAGAGGTCTTTGGACCAGACAATATCTGAACAGTACAGAATTGTCATCAAATGAACAAAAGAAAGAAAAGGAAACCATGACCTAAAGTGGTCTTCTCCCTTTGATTACCAACCAAAATCCTGTGCGTCGATGACTTATTCGCCTCACGCAAAACCAAAACAGAAAAGGAAAAGGCAAAAAAATAATCAAAAGCCGAAAAACTCCCCAAAAGAACCCATTCCCAAGGGAAGTCCTATTTGATCCATGATCACGCATGTAATTTTTGATTTGATAGGAAATAATTTGCAAAGTCAAGTCATGACATATCTATGGTTCGGAATTAGGATGAAACACTTACCTGTGCGAGATTGATACACTTTGAGTGGATTTCTTCTATTTTTTTCGAACCCAGTGTTTCCTCTAAATGGTCATTTAGAAACGAAATGCTAACATCCAAAATCTCATTTATGGTTATGGGAGATTTCATCAGCAGACTCTCCTTCCCCGGTAGACGCATTGTTTTTCACTCAAAAAAGCATATGCTGCTCTAAATCAGTTGGAATATTTGTCTCTTTGCTAAAGCATGTTTGCATTTTAGTGGAGAAAACACCGAGACTTTTTCAAGTCTCACAAGTTATCCAGAACTACGTAGGTCTGAGTTCCTCATTGGGGGATACGTAGGAGCAAAAGCCCCGCTTTTGTCGACCGCACCGCTTTTTGTTGCCATGACCCAAGAGCTGGTAACCCGCAGAGACACCTTACGGTTATCCGCACCTCGTCATTCAGTCACCCCAAGTGTGATTGACGAGCAGAGGCCAATATGGTCATCTGCGCCCTTTTCGGAGATGTCAGCATTTTCCGATGGAGACTTTTCAAGTCTCACAAATTATCTAGAACTACGTAGGTCTGAGTTCCTCATTGGAGGATACGTAGGAGCAAGAGCCTTGCTTTTGTCGGCCGCCCCATAATCTTTGTCATAGTGACCCTGAGGTCATGTGACATGCACCCTTGTGTCATCCAGAGGCGGCGGGCCCGATGATACGCGGAGATACCTTACGGTTATCCGCACCCTTTTGTCATCCAGAGGCGGCGGGCCCGATGACAAGCAGAGACAAAATTTGGTCATTCTGCACCCTTGTATCATCCAGAGGCGGCGGGCCCGATGATACGCGGAGATACCTTACGGTTATCCGCACCCTTGTGTCATCCAGAGGCGGCGGGCCCGATGATACGCGGAGATACCTTACGGTTATCCGCACCCTTCTGTCATCCAGAGGCGGCGGGCCCGATGACAAGCAGAGACAAAATTTGGTCATTCTGCACCCTTGTGTCATCCAGAGGCGGCGGGCCCGATGATACGCGGAGATACCTTACGGTTATCCGCACCCTTTTGTCATCCAGATGCGGCGGGCCCGATGACAAGCAGAGACAAAATTTGGTCATTCTGCACCCTTGTGTCATCCAGAGGCGGCGAGCCCGATGATACGCGGAGATACCTTACGGTTATCCGCACCCTTTTGTCATCCAGAGGCGGCGGGCCCGATGACAAGCAGAGACAAAATTTGGTCATTCTGCACCCTTGTATCATCCAGAGGCGGCGGGCCCGATGATACGCGGAGATACCTTACGGTTATCCACACCCTTGTGTCATCCAGAGGCGACGGGCCCGATGATACGCGGAGATACCTTACGGTTATCCGCACCCTTTTGTCATCCAGAGGCGGCGGGCCCGATGACAAGCAGAGACAAAATTTGGTCATTCTGCACCCTTGTGTCATCCAGAGGCGGCGGGCCCGATGATACGCGGAGATACCTTACGGTTATCCGCACCCTTTTGTCATCCAGAGGCGGCGGGCCCGATGACAAGTAGAGACAAAATTTGGTCATTCTGCACCCTTGTGTCATCCAGAGGCGGCGGGCTCGATGATACGCGGAGATACCTTACGGTTATCCGCACCCTTCTGTCATCCAGAGGCGGCGGGCCCGATGACAAGCAGAGACAAAATTTGGTTATCTGCACCCTTGTGTCATCTAGAGGCGGTAGGCCCGATGATACGCGGAAATACCCGAGTGGTAATCCGTATAAACTTTCTTTTGCTATCTGTAAGATAGAACGCTTGATAGCATGCAGAGACTGACATAGTCTTCTGCACCTTTTGTTCCTCCGGGAGCAACAAGTCATTTACATGCGGAAATTTTATGGTCACCCGCGACTCTCGTCAACCGAGAGGAGCGAAATTAGTGTCATACCCTAATTTTCGTCCGGGGACCTTTGCTTGATGACATGCGACCTTTCTTTGGTCCTTGTGAGGTGCTTGGCACCCATCATTAGGCGATTTTTGAAATTCCGGGAACGACAAGTCATGGTCATCCGCGACTCTCGTCAATCGAGAGGAGCGAAATTAGTGTCATACCCTAATTTTTGTCTGGGGACCTTTGCTTGATGACATGCGACCTTTCTTTGGTCCTTGTGAGGTGGTTGGCACCCATCATTAGGCGATTTGTGAAATTCCGGGAACGACAAGTCATGGTCACCTGCGACTCTCGTCAACCGAGAGGAGCGAAATTAGTGTCATACCCTAATTTTCGTCCGGGGACCTTTGCTTGATGACATGCGACCTTTCTTTGGTCCTTGTGAGGTGCTTGGCACCCATCATTAGGCAATTTGTGAAATTCCGGGAACGACAAGTCATGGTCACCCGCGACTCTCGTCAACCGAGAGGAGCGAAATTAGTGTCATACCCTAATTTCGTCCGGGGACCTTTGCTTGATGACATGCGACCTTTCTTTGGTCCTTGTGAGGTGCTTGGCATCCATCATTAGGCAATTTGTGAAATTCCAGGACATGCCGAAAAACCAAAAAAAATATTGATGCACAATCCGTAAGTTTCCGTGACACACCGGAAATCAAATGGAAGCATCGTTGCATAATTAAGTGAGGTTCCGTAACATTCCGTAAGTCAAAAAGGGGATGATTATGTAATCCGCAAGGTTCCGTAACATTACGGAAAGAAAACAAGTATCGTTACGAAATTCGTAAGTTTCCGTAACTTTACGAAAAAAGAATCACCAAAAAAAGCCAAAGGGGGGTGTATTTAGTAAAATGGGGGGTGCAAATAGTAATTTTCGAATCTGGGCCCTTCTAGAGGTTTCTGGGCAATTTCTTGCTTAAGGTTGAAGTAACCTAGCTCGCCTGGGTGAGCTAGGTGGTCACCACACCCCCCATTTTGTTGGAAAATGGGATTCCGGGGCTTCCGGGACACCCGTAATGCTTCCGTAAAATTCCCATAACTCTAAATAAGCATAACTAACTTAATACGAGGGAGACCGAAGAGAAAAAAAGAAGAAAATCAAGTCCTATATGCTTCCGTAAGGCTTCCGTAACTTTTCCGTAAATTACGAAAGAAAGGGGTGAACTTATCAAAATTGGGGGGGGTGCAAATAGCAATTTTGAAATTTTGAATTGGGCCTTCCAGAATGCTTTTTGAAGCTGGGTTGCTTCTGGAGGAAGCAACCCAGCTCGCCTGGGCGAGCTAAGGTCGCCTGGGCGAGCTGGGCGGCAACCTCCTCCCCCTTTTTCCTATAAAAAGGCTGAAGGGGGCTGTTCTAAGGATCCCGGAGCCCCCTGGCTATGTATTTCAGCTGTTTTGGGTGAAAAAAAATTGTTTCCGTGAAGAAAATCCAAGCCGAGGTGCTTCCGTAACGCTTCCGAGATGTTTCCGTAAGCAAATCCGTGAAGGTTTTCGTCCGTTCTTCATCGTTCTTCATCCGTTCTTCGTTCTTCAATGGGTAAGTTTTCGAATCCGAGACTTTTAATTCATTTCTTGTTTTTTTAAGCTTTCCTCTTTATTTCGTTCATTTTCGATTTCTTTTCTTCCGTCTTTAACGCGCTTTTACCGTTTATTTAAGCCGTTTTCTCACCTAATAAATGATAAAATGAATTTCAACCGATCATTTGTGTTGTAATCTCATTTAATCACTTTTAAAATGAAATCTAACCGATCGTTCACGCTATAACCTCGATTAAACAAAAAAAGTAAAATAATAATAAAATAATCAAAATATCTTGAAAAATAATAATAAAATAAACAAAATATCTTTGAATAAAATAAAACAAAAAAATCAATCGGACGTTTTTTCTTTGGAAGTTTCCTTGAATGAATTGATTAATAACCAAAGTGAAACTAAGACTAAAATAGACTCACAAATCAAGTTTTGTCCGAAAATCACTAAAAACCGTTTTAAGGTCCAACGCCTTAAACGGTCCTCTTTGCTTTTATCGGTTAACATGGACCGTTCAAAAGCATAAAATCAACATGTAACTTTACCGCTTTTGAAAGAACTACGTAGGTCTGAGTTCCTCATTGAGGATACGTAGGAGCAAAAGCCCCGCTTTTGTCGACCACCCCAAGAGATCGTTAATGGTCCAATGCCTTAACGTTTCTCTCCTTTCAAAAACAAGAGATCGTTAATGGTCCAACGCCTTAACGTTTCTCCCCTTTCAAAATCAAAAGACCGTTTAATGGTTCAACACCTTAAATGACCTTTTGTTCAATAAAAACATATTTTGCAAAAAGGACAAAAACAACTTAACCAAACACTTTGTTCCGAAAGAACTACGTAGGTCTGATTTCCTCATCACAAATTGAGGAATACGTAGGAGCAAAGGGAAACACCCTTGTCGACCACAAAAAAGAAAAAATATAAAAAGGGTATAAAGGATATAAGAACATAAAAGGGAACATAAAAATCAAAGTCATGTTTGCACATTCGATTAAAGGCTGCCGTCCCTTGGGACGGACGTGTGGGGTGCTAATACCTTCCCCGTGCGTAAATACAACTCCCGAACCTTTCACTAAAAAGTTCGTAGATCGCGTCTTTTCCGGTTTTTCCGACGTTTTCCTCAAATAAACGTTGGTGGCGACTCCGCGCGTATTCCTTTCGTGGAACACGCATCCCGCGAGTCTCGCGTCGCCCTCCCCCCGAAGGGTAGGTTGCGACAGTTACTAAAAAAGAATTACCAAAAAAATAGAAGGGGGTGCATTTAGTAAAAAAAGGGGTACAAATAGCAATCTGGCCCACTTGGGCCTTCTAGATCCTTCCTCCAGAAGGCTGTTGCTTCTGGAGGAAGCAACCTTGCTTGCCTGGGCGAGCTGGGTGGCAAGCTCCTCCCCTATTTTGCAATAAATAGGGGGAGGAGTGAAGAAGAAAAGGGTTTAGCCTTCTTGGCATTTCGTATTCTCTTAAATTTGCTGAGGAAAATTGTTTCCGTGAAGAAAATCCAAGCCGAGGCGCTTCCGTAACGTTTCCATAACGTTTCCGTGAGTAATTACGCGAAGATTCTCGACCGTTCTTCAATATTCATCGTTCGTTCTTCGTTTTCTTCAGTCTTCAATGGGTAAGTACTTCAAACCGAGCTTTTCAATTCATTCTATGTACCCGTGGTGGTCCACATTTTGTTTCATGTATTTTTATTCTCGTTTTCATTCGCTTTTTATACCCCCTTTTGACGTGCTTAAGCCATTTATTTAAGTCGTTTCTCGCCTAATCTAAAAATAAAATAAATTTCCACCGATCGTTTGAATTGTATCATTCGTTAATTTCGATTAAAATGAATTCCGACCATTCGGTCGTGCCGTAACCACGTTGGAAATAAAAAAAGAGGTAAAATAATAATATAATAATAAAAAAATGCCTTTTAGTAAAATAAAGCGAAAAATCAATCGGACATTTTCTCTTTGGGATTTCTCATTCTTAATTGAATTGACTAATAACTAAAGTGAAACTAAGGCTAAAATCAACTCGCCTAGTCAAGCTTGTCCACAAAAATAGGGTTTTGAAAATTTATCATTTCAGTTTCTTACCAAGTAAAATGGATCATTTTAAGGTCCAACGCCTTAAAATGATCACCTTTCAAGTAAAAAGAATCGCTTGATTCACGATTAAGAAAGAACTACGTAGGTCTGATTTCCTCTCCAAAGGAGGGTACGTAGGAGCAAAAGCCCCGCTTTTGTCGACCTCAAAAAATAAAAAGAAATAAAAGTTAAGATAACCCAATTCCACTATTCTAAAAAAATAGGTTGTTGTCCTTTGAGACAAACGTGAGAGGTGCTAATACCTTCCTCAAGCGTAAATACAACTCCTGAACTTAGAATTTTCATTTTGACCGGTTTCCTTCGGTTTTTCTGACGTTTTCTACAAATAAACGTTGGTGGCGACTCCGCGCATCTTTCCTCCTTTGGAAAGCGCACCCGTGAGCCTCGCCCTTGCTCGCCCGCGAAGGGCACGTTGCGACAGTTGGCGACTCCACTGGGGATTTTTTGTGAGTTAGGCCTATTTTAAGGAATTGTGGATTTGTGAAACTTTGTGTGTGCTTCTTTTGAAACTGTGTAAAATGTAAATAACTGTTGTCTATTTCACATTCTTTGCACTGCATTCTAAGCACCCACGGGTTTGAGTAAAAAAGGGGCCCTATACCCGGGTTCATGGGAATTTAAGGAGTGGAGGTGAATCTATCATCATGCTAGGTCTCCGACTTGCTTGATAATAGTGAAACCTTGTCTAGAGCTTTCTCTCTTTATAATGTGTTGTCACTGGTATTCCATACCGTCACAATATTATTATCTTGAGTGATGATACCTCTAGAGAACGGCCGTGTGAGTTATAAATTGTTGGGAAGTAGTTATTAGAGACCCCTAGATATTGTCCTATAGGTTCCCAAATAGGGGCAAAGAGCAAACACGCTCCTGTGCCATTCGTTCTCATGCATTTTTGGTTTATAGTTTTTGCTAGTGATGTTTGGTTTCTTTAGAGTAATACGTAACCTTTTTAATGCTACGTTGAGGCGCCATCATGCCCAAAACGTAGCATTAAAATTGGGTCTCTGCGGTCTCGTATGTATGAATTACCCCTTTTTCTTGTTTTCTTTCCGTTTTATGCATACGCATCGCATCATTCATGTCGGAGTCTTCCACCACCCCTTTTTTAGGTAAATTATGGGGACAAATCAAAACGGCAAAAGGTTTTATCAAGTCAAGGTTAAAAGTCTAGATGTCACTAGCCTTAAGGAATTAGGACGCTTGATGGGACCTCTCCAAAGGCAAGCCTTCCGCAAAGTGTACGGGAAGATTCTAGATTTTGCCGCAGTGGAGGTATTTACGGAAGCTGTCGTATCCCTCGCCCAATACTATGACCAGCCGTTGAGGTGTTTCACGTTTGGGGACTTCCAAATGGTACCAACTATTGAAGAGTTTGAGGAAATATTAGGATGCCCTCTTGGGGGGAGAAAACCGTATCTTTTCTCCGGCTTTCTTCCTTCCTTGAGCAAGATTGTAGCTGTGGTTGGTGATTCAGCAAATGAGTTGGATCGCATGAAGCAAACTCGGAACGGCGTAGTGGGCCTGCCTCGAAAATACTTGGAAGGTAAGGCAAGGGATATGGCGAGCCAAGAGAAGTGGGGCCCGTTTGCAGATATTTTAGCTTTGCTGATTTTTGGGGTTGTCCTCTTCCCGAACGTCGACGGTTTGGTAGACTTAGCCGCCATTGATGCTTTCCTCACATATCACCATAGCAAGGAAAGTCCAGTGGTGGCTATCTTGGCAGATTTGTTTGACACCTTTGACCGGAGGTGTGAGAAAAACAGTGCACGGATTGTCGGTTGTTTACCCGCTCTCTGTGTGTGGTTGATTTCACACCTATTCCAACAAGACACGAGACACCCGTGTCCGCTTCAAAGCTATCGCTCATGCGCCGAAAAAGGAAGAGTCGATTGGGACCAACATTTGGCTAGGATAGGGGGCAGCGCGATCAATTGGTTTCCTCGTTGGAAGGAAGGCAAGGAAGGAGTTCTTTTCTCGTGTGGGGACTACCCTAATGTTCCATTGATAGGGACTAGGGGGTGTATTAATTATAATCCTGCACTCGCCATAAGACAAGTAGGGTACCCCATGAGGGGAGCACCAACCGAAGAAAGTCTCTCGCCTTTCCTTGTGAGGAATCTAGGCGCACAAAGTCTCAAGGCGATACAAAGAGTCCACAAGGCGTGGAGAAGTCCGTTGAGGAAAGACAAGGAGCTTAGGGGCATCCGTAATGGTGTCATCGGAGGTTATCATGGATGGCTAAGAATTCACACGCGGGGGTTAGATTGGCTCTCCAAGTTGAAAGTTATCGATGAGGAGGACTTCGAAGCTCCGGAGGAAGATGAAGAAGTCCGAGCTCTAAAATTAGAGTTAGGGAAGGCAAGACTCGCCAAGGAGAAGTTCAAGTCAGCTGCTACACACATCCGGAAGGAGTGCACTGAGTTACAAGAGGAAAATGCGGCCACTGCAAAAGCCCTTGAACAAGAAACCAAAAGGGCTCGCAAGGAGGAATATGGCCGAGAGAAATTCCGAGGAGCATTGTGGGGTAGCAACAATGAGCTCAAGCTCCGAAGAGAGGAGAGAGATCGGTCACGGGTGCATGGCATGATCTTAAAAGAAGAGTTAGTTGCTTGCGCGAGGTCCAAAAGGAGTTTGGCTCAACACTTGGAAGCCACGGAGCAAAGCATGCTAACTATCATAGGGCAATACAAGGAAGAGTTGAACCAGTCTGTGGCCCATGGACAAAAGCTAGTGGAGGATTTTGCACAAGTGTGATTGATGCATTGCATCAAGAAGCGACTATGTGGATGGATAGGTTCGCCTTGACCTTGAATGGAAGTCAAGACCTCCCGCGTCTTTTAGCCAAAGCAAAAGCCATGGCCGAAGTGTGTACGGCCCCCGAGGAGATTCATGGGCTAATCAATTACTGTCAACACATGATAGATTTGATGGCCCATATAATTAGAAATCGTTAGGTTCTCTTATAACACCTTTGTATAATCTTGGCTAGATGAAAGCTTTGTTCTTTTTATAAAATGAGAAGTTCTGGACTCATTACGTTACCTAAAAACCTTTGGGTGGATCCAAGTGCACCGATCATTCATTTGCATATTCATTTTTTGGTGGCATACTCACCTTTGTTTATTTCTTTAGGAAATTCATCATAACTAAGAAAACACCAAGGCACCCCTATAACACTCGATCCAGAAAAAATGGATAATGAAGAGGGCGTGCAGGAACAGATGAAGGCCGATCTATCGGCCTTAAAAGATCAAATGGCTTCCATCTCGAAGGTCATGTTAAAACTCCAGAAAACCATAGAGGACAAAGCCACGGCAACCGCCTCCAGTACGGTTAGGGAAGCGGAGCCGGTGCTGCAACCCACTTTAAATCCGGGCCGAGATAGAAACACAGCCGTGTTTGGTCGAAGGTATAGTCCACAAGCTTATCCTTATGGCTTGCCTTCGGACTTCACTCCCCGTGCCACTCTGGAAGATTTAAGCCAAGCCCCTACTTCTGAGGGGCAACTCCCGCCTTATGACGACTATCCCGGGCAAGACGATGAGGAAGGAGATACCCATCTCGGCCCCCTGCTCCACCTCAAAGATCCGTCCCCACATGAACTACCCCAACCGAACATAGTCTGCCATATCCCGGCCTCACCCACACCCGTAAAAGAATCTGTTCCCTTCGCGGAAGATAAGGGAAAGATAGAGGCGCTTGAAGAGAGGTTAAGAGCAGTCGTGGGCCTTGGCAATTACCCATTCTTAGATTTAGCGGATTTATGTCTCGTGCCCAATATCGTCATTCCTCCCAAGTTCAAAGTGCCAGACTTTGATACGTACAAAGGGACGACATGTCCAAAGGGGCATCTTCGGATGTATTGCCAAAAGATGGGGGCGTATTCTGCGGACGAGAAATTGTTGGTCCATTTCTTTCAAGACAGCTTGGCCGGAGCAGCTGTAGCATGGTATACCAATCTGGAAGCTTCCCAGATCCGATCATGGAAGGACTTGGCAACTGCCTTCATTAGGCAGTACCAGTACAATACGGACATGGCTCCCGATCGGAACCAGCTTCAGAGTATGACTAAGCGCATGAGTCCATTAAGGAATATGCCCAAAGATGGAGAGATCTTGCAGCCCAAGTCGTACCGCCCATGACGGAAAGGGAGATGATCACAATTATGGTAGATACGTTACCCACGTTCTACTATGAAAAGCTGATAAGCTACATGCCAGCTAACTTTGCGGATCTCGTCTTCGTCGGAGAAAGGATTGAATCTGGATTACGGAAAGGCAAGTTCGAATATGCTTCCAACAACAACAGAAGAGCCCCAGTAGTGGGCGCGAGGAAAAAAGAAGGAGACGCCCATGCAGTCACCACCGCCCCGACGTGGATGAAAACACCCCAAAATATCCAAAGCTCATACCAGCCCAATCCCCCAAATTTATTAATCCGAGCCGGGAATTCTCTGCCGACTCAAATAAAAGGACCACCCGCAGCAGAAAGAGCGCCGACCCAACGCACAGCTCCAGCCGCTCCCCGGCCAATTAATAATACAGCCCCTGGCGCAAGCTATAAATATGCACAGCACTCGCCCCCGAAAGATAACTTCTCCCCTATTCCCATGGCATACTCCGAGTTATGGCCTTCATTATTGGAGAATCATTTGGTGGTGGCCATACCCGGGAAGGTCTTCCAGCCACCCTACCCCAAGTGGTACGACCCGGGTGCCAACTGTGTGTACCATAGTGGAGCTCCCGGACACAATATTGACTCTTGCATCCTGTTCAAGTATAAAGTGCAGCACCTGATTAGTGCCGGCTGGCTAGCGTTTCAGGAGGAAGGCCCAAATGTTAAAACCAACCCGCTAGCTAGTCATGGAGGGGCTAGCGTGAACGTCGTCGAAGAGGACGGGCCATCGCGGGCAAAGAGGTTAGGAGAGGTGGTTACTTCTAGACGCTTCATCTATCAATCACTGCAAGCAGCGTGCATGGTCTCCCGAGGTGGAGACGAAAGGGATGAATGTTTGTTTCACCTCGGGGAGTCGCATGACATGGAAACCTGTCCCGTGGTGGAAGAATTGCTTCAGCGGCTCATGGATTGCGGGCAGCTTGAAGTGTCCATAGGAGGGAGGGAAGAACCACAAATTTGCATGCAGTCGGAAGAGAAGAAGGTTCCTCTAACCCCCAAGGCCCTAGTGATATGTTTTACTAGGAAGGGGACCGGCTCCACACCCATGTACCCCCGAACGGCACCCAAGCCAACACCATTTGCATATCAAAGTAATAAGGTTGTTCCGTGGAAGTATACCCCTCCCGCGTCCAGCGAAAGAGTTGCAACCGAAGTTGACTCCCTATCAGCTAAGGTAACCAACATCACCGGCCTCAGTGGCGTAACCCGCAGTGGTCGGGTGTTCGCTTCCTCTCACCCGACGGAATTGCCCCCTAAAGGGAAAGCGCCCATGGTCCAAGAGCCCACAGATATAGCCACCCCCTCGAAAGAAGTAGATCCTCCAGTGGTAAGAGGGGCCGAAAAGAAAGAGGGACTTCAAGGAAAAACAGTGACTTTGGAAGAGGCCCATGAGTTCCTCCGCCTCATCCAACAAAGTGAGTTTAAGGTAGTCGAGCAAATGAATAAAACTCCAGCAAGGATCTCTTTGCTTGAACTACTCATAAACTCCGAGCCTCATCGTGCGCTGTTGATGAAGGTCCTTAACGATGTCCATGTAGCACATGATATCTCAGTGGAGGGTTTCGAAGGCATCGTTAATCATATAACCACCAAAAATTATATCGCGTTTGCGGAAGAAGAGATTCCCGTTCAGGGGAGAGGACACAACAAGGCTCTACATGTGTCGGTGAGATGTATGGACCACGTTGTCGCAAAGGTACTTATCGACAATGGATCGAGCTTAAATGTAATGCCGAAGACCACTTTGGAAAAGCTTCCTTTTAGTGCGTCACGTTTAAAACCAAGCTCGATGGTGGTGTGAGCCTTTGATGGTACTCGGCGGGAAGTGATGGGGGAAATCGACATTCCCATTCAGATAGGCCCCCACACATGCAACGTGGTGTTTCAAGTAATGGATATAAATCCCGCCTATAGCTGCCTCTTGGGAAGACCGTGGATTCATGCCCTGGGAGTGGTCCCTTCAACGCTTCACCAGAAATTGAAGTTCGCAGTAGGTGGACTTTTAGTGATAGTGTCGGGTGAAGAGGATATGTTAGTGAGCTGCCCCTCCTCCGCCCCATATGTAGAAGCGGCAGAAGAATCATTGGAAACGACTTTCCAATCATTCGAGGTGGTGAGTTGCGCCTCTGTGGAACCAAGTCCGTTGCTACCTTCTCTCTCCAACGCGGCCATAATGGTGGCGCGTGTTATGCTCAGGAACGGATTTGAGCCCGGAATGGGTCTAGGCAAGGACTGCCTCAGGAATGCCGACGTGGTCGGTATCAAGGGAAATCCATACAAGTATGGATTAGGGTATGAACCCGGGATGCCGGGGAGGAGGAACGTGCCGTCAAGATTTTGGGCGGATAGGGTATGGCCCGGCCGTATTAGCCAGTGTTTCACCAGCGCTGGAATGGTGTTCGAGGAGGAGGTGGCAGCAATAGAAGAGGAGTTCCCTCAAGACCCACCAAGTTTTGTGCAACCATGCCACCCCGATTCCCAAGTGGGGAACTGGCGCGTGATAAGCCAGTCAGAAGTCTATACCGCTGATTCAATGTAATTAGAGCCTATAGATTTCCTTTCTTTTATTTTGTGAAACCTACCTTATTAAATAAACAAAGAGATCTTGTTTCATCTGTTCTTGTGGTCCCACCTTTTCTCATATCATTTTGCATGTTTTTGTTTCTTTTGTCTTGTTTGGTATAGATATGAGGGTCGATTCTTTGAGGATCCTAACAACGAGGGTTTGACAATCGATTTCGATTAAGATATAAGCCAAATGATAAACGAGGAAGGGGAAGAGGACGTCCTGTCACCAGAGTTGGAGAGGTTGGTCGCTCAGGAAGAACATGAAATGAAGCCTCACCAAGAAGAAACCGAATTGGTAAACTTGGGGACCACGAAGGAAAAGAAAGAAGTAAAGGTAGGAACCGGTATGACCATGCCTATCCGTCAAGGCTTGATAACCCTTCTTCAAGAGTATCAAGATGTCTTTGCGTGGTCATATCAAGACATGCCCGGTCTGGATTCCGACATTGTGCAGCATAAGTTGCCTTTGAACCCTGGGTCTTCCCCGGTTAAGCAAAAGTTACGAAGAATGAAATCCGAGATGTCCTTAAAAATTAAAGAAGAAGTAAGGAAGTAGTTTGATGCAGGTTTCTTAGCTGTGGCGCGGTACCCGGAGTGGGTGGCCAACATTTGTCCCAGTCTCGAAAAAGGACGGCAAGGTTCGAATGTGTGTAGACTACCGGGACTTGAACCGAGCCAGTCCTAAAGACAATTTTCCCCTGCCACACATTGATATATTGGTAGATAATACAGCCAAATTCGCCCTTTTCTCTTTTATGGATGGTTTCTCGGGGTATAATCAAATAAAGATGGCACCCGAGGATGTAGAGAAGACCACTTTCGTCACCCTATGGGGGACATTCTGCTATAAAGTGATGGCCTTCAAGCTGAAAAATGCTGGGGCAACCTATCAGCGTGCCATGGTGGCATTGTTCCATGATATAATGCATAAGGAAATAGAGGTCTACGTAGATGACATGATTGCCAAGTCTCAGACTGAGGACGAACACCTTTTCAATCTGCGTAAGCTGTTTGGAAGGTTGCGGAAATACCAATTAAAACTAAACCCAACCAAATGCACCTTTGGGGTGAAGTCGGGGAAGCTGCTAGGATTTATCGTAAGTCAGAAAGGGATAGAGATAGATCCCGAGAAAGTAAAGGCCATCCTTGAAATGCCAGAACCACGCACGGAGAAGTAGGTTCGGGGGTTTTTAGGCAGGTTGAATTATATCGCGAGATTTATCTCGCAACTCACCCCTACCTGTGAGCCCATTTTTAAGCTGTTACGTAAGAACCAAGCGGTCCTATGGAACAGTGACTGCGAAGAGGCCTTTGAGAAGATCAAACAGAGTCTCGCGAATCCCCCGGTGCTCATGCCACCTGTAACAGGAAGACCTCTTTTCCTGTACATGACCGTGTTGGACGAGTCTATGGGGTGCGTGTTGGGTCAGCATGATGATTCTGGGAAAAAGGAGCAAGCCATCTATTATCTGAGCAAGATGTTTACCGCATGTGAGATAAATTACTCAATGCTGGAAAGGTCGTGTTGTGCTCTGGTATGGGCATCACATCGGCTTAGGCAGTACATGCTTAGCTATACCACGTGGCTTATTTCCAAAATGGATCCCGTGAAATACATCTTTGAAAAACCGACCCTCACGGGACGAATCGCTAGGTGGTAGGTACTATTATCTGAATTCGATATCGTTTACGTCACCCAGAAAGCGGTAAAGGGAAGTGCCTTAGCGGATTATTTGGCCCAGCAACCCCTCCAGGATTATCGGCCGATGCACCCCGAGTTCCCAGATGAAGATATCATGGCCCTGTTTGAAGAGAAGCGGACGCACGAGGACATAGAAAAATGAATTGTTTGCTTCGATGGGGCGTCAAATGCTTTGGGCCACGGAGTAGGGGCAGTCCTTGTATCCCTGGATGATCAGTGTATTCCTTTCACGGCTAGGCTAGGTTTTGATTGTACCAACAATATGGCTGAGTACGAAGCATGCGCCCTCGGGGTTCCGGCGGCCATTGATTTTGATGTAAAACTACTCAAGGTGTATGGAGACTCAGCTTTGGTGATACGCCAGTTAAAAGGAGAATGGGAAACTAGGGATCCGAAGTTGATACCCTATCAAACTCACATCTTGAGGTTAGCCAAGTACTTTGACGACATTTCCTTCCACCACATACCTCGGGAAGAGAATCAAATGGTTGATGCATTAGCCACCCTGGCATCCATGTTTCAACTTGCCCCACACGGGGATCTGCCGTACATCGAATTCAAATCTCAAGGCAGGTCGGCATATTGTTATGCAATAGAGGAAGAGCGGGATGGGAAACCGTGGTATTTCGACATCAAGCAGTATGTCGAGAACAAGGAATACCCACCAGGGATTTCTGACAATGACAAAAGGACGTTGAGGAGATTGGCTACTGGTTTCTTTGTAAGTGGTACCATCCTATACAAACGAAACCACGACATAACCCTCCTACGATGCATAGATGCCAAAGAGGCGAACTTCATGATTGAGCAGATCCACGAGGGTTCCTTTGGGACACATGCCAATCGGCATGCTATGGCCAGAAAAATCCTTAGGGCCGGTTATTATTGGCTCACCATGAAAAGCGATTGCTGCGCTCATGTAAGGAAATGCCATAAATGTCAGGCATACGCGGACAATGTCAATGTTCCGCCACATCCTCTGAATGTTATGTCCTCCCCTTGGCCTTTTTCCACGTGGGGAATAGACGTCATTGGGGCCATCGAACCCAAAGCGTCGAATGGTCACCGCTTCATTCTTGTGGCGATAGATTACTTCACCAAATGGGTCGAAGTAGCTTCTTATATTAATGTCACAAGGAATGTGGTAGTTAGATTCATAAAGAAGGAGTTGATTTGTCGATACGGACTCCCCAGGAAGATCATTACTGACAATGGCACCAATCTGGACAATAAGATGATGCAGGAGATGTGCGAAGACTTCAAGATCCAGCATCATAACTCTACCCCTTATCGGCCAAAGATGAATGGAGCTGTAGAGGCTGCGAATAAGAATATTAAGAAGATTGTTCAAAAGATGATAGTGTCATACAAAGATTGGCATGAGATGTTGCCTTTCGCCTTGCACGGATATAGAACCTCGGTACGAACTTCTACTGGGGCAACTCCGTATTCCTTAGTTTATGGGATGGAAGCAGTACTCCCGTTTGAGGTGGAAGTTCCTTCTCAGAGGATAATAGCAGAATCCGGCCTAGAAGAGTCGGAATGGGCTCTAGCACGCTACGACCAACTCAACCTCATTGAAGGTAAGCGTTTGACAGCCATGAGCCATGGGCGTCTGTATCAACGAAGAGTAAAGATTGCATTCGACAAGAAGGTACGTCCGCGCAAGTTCAACGAGGGGGATCTCGTGCTGAAAAAGATGTCCCACGCTGTTAAGGATAGTCGAGGCAAGTGGGCCCCGAATTATGAAGGACCTTTCGTGGTGAAAAGAGCTTTTTCTGGGGGTGCTCTGATACTCACCAACATGGATGACGAGGAGCTGCCCTCGCCCGTGAACTCTGATGTAGTTAAACGATATTACGCTTGAAGTCTGGGGCAATCGAGAGGACCGTTGCATGTTTTTTATTTCTGAGTTGTTCTCATTCTTTTTGGTTTCCTCTAGGGATTCCCATTCACTGTATTTGTCTCGTTTCTTTAAAGATGGGCGAGGTTTCAGTCCTCCCTTTGTTTTCAAACCTTGTGTTTTAGATTTGTTATAACTTGAGCCCTCTTCGCTCGGTGTATGGGGTGCCCCAAACGCTTATTTAAAATTGAATCTAACCAGCCCTCACTAAAAGAAAGTCATCGCATTAGGAACATTCATACATGCACATACACATGCATATTTTGTGGTAACAGGGGCAGGGCCTTCTTAGGTCACGGTTAGAAGTCAAGACAAGTTTACTGCGGAAATCAACCAAGGTAAGACGATGACCGGACACGATTGGCCATGGATTTTGTTTCCTACTTGCAGGTACATAGGGATGGATGCAAGTGGGGATAGAGTCACGACCGACCGATCGTTGCCCCTTCCCGGCGCTAAACAAGCAGAGAACATCGCTGCAAGGCAGCCTAGTATCCTTTGCATTTGTAGTTTCTTTTACTATTGTTTGTTTTAAATAAGTAATCGACACCTAATTCTAATTTAAGTAGGTTCAAGTAGGCAAACGCTAACCCGTAAGGGAGGAGGAGACATGGTCAATGTTCCCCTCAAAAAAAAAATGGCAGGTTAGCTCGCCTGGGCGAGCTGAGCTCGCCTGGGCGAGCTGAGCTCGCCTGGGCGAGCAACCCCTGCACCCAAATTATAAAACCGAGGGAGGGGAATGTTTTGTCATCCAAAAACTTCCCCCCCTCATTCAAAAGAAAGAACACGAAGGCTTGCGGTTCTTGCTCCCTCAAGCCACTTTCGGTTGCCTTTTGCTTTCATTTTTGGTGTTATTATTCACTCCAACAAGTAAGTATTCAATCCTTGATGTTTTTAGCTTCCCATTGGTATATTTTCTTCATCTTTTGGTGCTCCAAATTGTGAGAATGTGCTTATATTTGTGGGGCAGTTTTGGTTTGTTTTTATGCTTGTTTTCTTGAGTTGAGGATTTGAATGAGAAGGCCTTAGGCCTATGCTGTATTCTGAAGCAATGGGGCATGCCACATTGTCCCCATCCTCTTGCAATTTATGTCCAAACATGCGCTCACCAAGTGCTCGGTGAAATGCCCCAATGATGTATGAATATGATTTTGTAAAATTGGGAGAGTGGGACTGTTTCTTATATGTAGGTACAACATAGGAGATTCAAAATAGGTGCCCAAATGCAATTCCAAGCTTAGGAACCCAAACTTGTAGCTTCAATGCAAGGAAACATGCTTATGGCTAGGAATCCAAAATTTGGTTTTAGAATTAGAAAAACATGAAAATTAGGATTTGCCTGTGAGAGTTTTTGCTCGAATTTGGGCTGCCCCATGTTTGATACTTTACATAGAGGTAGTGTGGAAAACACCTTGCAATAGTGTGTATACATAGGTAAATATAAGGAGCATGAAATTCCTAGCAAAGTGTGAATGATTGTCTTCCTAAATGAATGTATGATAGTGTGGAATGCCTTTTTGAATGCAAATATGTGCAGGATATAATTAGCTTTCCAATATGCATATAAATAAATATGAGTGAAACAGTAAAAATTTGTATGGTGTACTTCAAATGTATGTAAGTAGTTTGTGATAGCAAATGTTTAGGATATAAATTAGGTGTAAAGTTTGACGCAACACTTTGAGCATGAAAGTGTGTTTTCTTTTTTCATTATGTATATAGGTGTATGGCAATTAGAATATGTTAGATGCTCTTGTATGTTGACATGAGTAATAGGATATTTTCTACACATGCGCGTGTGCATAAATGGGTTACATGAGTTTGGTCTAAATCAGGGGGGTTAGCACGACATTTTTGCATTAAGATAAGCATTATCTTGTAAAACCAACTTCCAAATGTTTGTTCTCGCAGGAAATGGCCCCGAGGAAACTTGCCTCAAAGAGATCCAAGAAGGATAAAGCGGCCGAAGGAACTAGTTCCGCTCCCGAGTATGACAGTCACCGCTTTAGGAGCGTTGAACACCAGTAGCGCTTCGAGGCCATCAAGGGATGGTCATTTCTCTGGGAGCGACGCGTCCAGCTCAGGGACGATGAGTATACCGATTTCCAGGAGGAGATAGTTCGCCGGCGGTGGGCATCACTGGTTACCCCCATGGCCAAGTTGGATCCAGACATAGTCCTCGAATTTTATGCCAATGCTTGGCCTACAGAGGAGGGCGTGCGAGATATGAGGTCTTGGGTGAGGGGTCAGTGGATTCCGTTTAATGCAGATGCTATCGGCCAGCTCCTGGGATATCCTTTAGTGCTGGAAGAGGGTCAGGAGTGCGAGTATGGCCAGAGGAGGAACCGGTCCGATGGGTTCGATGAGGAGGCCATCACCCAGTTGCTATGTATACCGGGGCAGGATTTTGCCCGAACTGCTGCTGGGAGACGGGTGCGGATCATGCGCACCAACATGACCACCCTGACTCAGATCTGGATGACTTTGCTGCTCAGCAACATCCAGCCCAGCGACCATAATTCCGACCTCCCCCTGCCGAAGTGTCAGCTGGTGTACGCCATCCTGACGCGGATGAGCATTCACGTGGCTCAGCTAATCGCTGATGCCATCTATATATTTGCAGGTATGGCGTCTACCAGGCACCCTCTGGACCCGGATAAGTCCAACAGGGCCCTGGGATTTCCCGCCTTGATCACAGGACTCTGCCAGTCGTTCCGAGTCCCTGTCGCACCTAGCAAGGTGATTCGGCCGCCCATCACCCGAGCTTTTATTGAGAAGTATTGCACGCAGAGACAGGCCCAGGGGGATGCTCCGCAGGCCGCAGACGCGCCGCCACCTCATCAGGCCGGTCCAGCCGGATCGTTTGATACGGAGCAGTATTTGCGGCATTTGGTTTGCCAGCAGGCGGCCAACCACCGGGCACATGTACAGACCCATGATTGTCTTTATCAGATGAGCCTCAGCCTGCAGAGCCTGGGCTTTACTTCTTTTCCGTGCCCTACTCCGGACCAGTTCAGGGCAGAGGTCGCATGGCCTGGAGATTGGCTTGAGGCCCGGGCAGGAGAGGAACCAGCAGAGGCTCCCGACGAGGCAGATGAGGCTTGCGAGGACGAGGAGATGGCCGATTTACTTGATTTCTTAGGAGGAAGCGGGGCCACATGATTGGGAGATCCCTTGGTCCATATTTCTTTTTGTTTCCATTTTTCTTGGTATATATCACCTTATTTTTGTTTGACTAAGGGACTAACGTTTGTTTCATCTTGATTGACTTTTGTTTTGTGCATACATGTCGTTTGAATTGTTATGTTAGTGTTTATTTCGTTGTTGTCAATAGTGTCTGTTGAAATTCCGGGATCGCGTAGAATTTTTCATTTAGGAACGTTGTCCTAAAAGTAAAATGAACCAAAAATCCTAATGAAAAGAAAGAAGCGTTGTGAATAAAAGTCATGTTCATAAAGAAAAGAAAAAGGTTTTTATTTATACATATGTGTACAAAGAAGGTGTGTATAAAAGGTTTTTTTTTGTGTGTATAAAAAATACGTGTAGAGAAATTCTTGTGTGTGTGAACAACGAGTGTATATAAAGAAACTTTTGTATAAACCATAGGTGTGTGTTGGAGAAAAACGAAAAAGATCTTTGAATGTAAATAGGGTTTGACCGTGTGATGTAAAGAGAGAGAGTTCCAATGCGTGTACAAAAAAAGTTTGTCATGTACGAAAATATAGATGTACAAAGAAAGGTTTTCCTCATAAAGGACCATAGGTGTATAATTTTGTGAATATATAAAAATGAAACAAAAAGGAAAAAGAAAGAAAGACCGCAAAGGTCGACATGTTATAGTTAAGAAGTATAAATCATTCGTAAAGAGCAAACGTATCTTCTGGAAACAAGGGACTAATGCTAAGAGTTTATTTTCCGGAATGAACCGAGATAAGGATGGATGAATTCATTGAACTGATAACTTGGAAACGTTGGGTCTGTCTGTGTAAATTCCCAACTGTAGTATCACAATGCCATAAACAGGATGCTTGAGTGCCCACCTGGCTGTAGCCATGACTAATTTTGCACGTTGTTTTCAAATCATCATTGTCACGCGTGCCTTATGGAACAATATGGAAGCTCGGCCCGAAATCGACACCTTGACACCCAAATTTGTTTCGCCCCAGATATCAAGATTGGGTTCACACGATAAAAGACCCCATTGAAAGACAACCTTAGACCTTTTTGAACCTTGGCCTATAAAAAAGGGAATCCTCATTCTTTCCCCCGAAGCAATGGACAGCGGAATCTCCTCAAGGGAGAGCGAATAGAATGCTAAAACCCGATTTCCCAAAGAAAGGGATGGGGAAGGAGAAGTGAAAAGAAAGAAAAGGAAGAAATGGAAAGAAAGAAAAAGAAAAAAGATGAAAATAAAGAAAGAACAAAAAAGAAGAGGAAAGATTCCCGATCGAAGGTCGAAGGGAAGTGAAAAGGGAAAAGAAGCAATTCTCGATTAATGAAAGAAAGAGGACAGAAATTCTTCAAGCCAGATTGCCACTCAAAATCATTCTCGACTGGCAATATCCCACCCCACATGAACAAAGAGGTAAAGACCGAAACACCCAGCTTCCTCTCCAAAAACACCACCCTCGAGAAAATCCTATTGGTCTGTGATCGTACGTTTGATCTTTGATTCGATAGGAAGTCATGTGCAAAATAGAGTCATGGTGCAGTTGTGGTTTGGGAATAGGATAAAACACTTGCCTTGTGAGTTTTATACACTATGAGTGATTTATTTTCAGCTTAGCCCGATGTTTCCCCTGCATGTTCATTTGAAAGCTAAAAGTTGACATCCTGCCCTTCATTCTCGGTTGCAAGGAAGATTACCCTTGGCACAAGTATATTTTTTCTCTAAGATGTGGTGCTCTCGCGAATGATTTATTTTTCTTTGCAAAAAGCATGTTTTCCTTTTAGGTGGAAAAACCCGGTGGACCGTTCGGTCCTGCCAATCTTTTTCGGAGCCCTATGAATTGCGTTTTCGTTCATGTGTCCTCCACCTTCGAGTTTGGAGCCATGCGGAGTGATTATTAGTGCAATTCTCCATTCTCAACCATTTTTCGGAGCCCCATGAATTGCGTTTTCGTTCATGTGTCCTCCACCTTCGAGTTTGGAGCCATGCGTAGTGATTGCTTAGTGCAATTCTCCATTCTCAACCCTTTTTCGGAGCCCCATGAATTGCGTTT
>NC_016089.4:25802535-25880124 GCF_000004515.6 Glycine max
AAGTATTAGCACCCCATGCACCCGTCATAAGGGACGACAGCCTTTAATCGACTGTGCACAATGTGACTTCAGAATTATTTACTTTTCCCTTTTTATATTTTATTTTTTATTTTTTGGGGGTCGACAAGGGTGTTGCCCCTGCTCCTACGTATCCTCAGGTGCGATGAGGAATTCAGACTTACGTAGTTCTTTAAGGTGAGAAAGTTGTGTGTTGAGTTGATTTTAGGCTTTTGAAAGATTCATTTTAATTGCGAACAAAAAGTCGTTTAAGGCATTGGACCTTGAAACGATGTTTTAAATTTTGAAAAGTGGAGAGAATCGTTAAGGCGTTGGATCTTGAAACGATCTCAAGTGATATTTGATAAAAAGAAATTAGTTATGAGTTGGTTTTATCTTGGTTTTGTTTATTAACCTTCAATCTTTTTTAAGATAACTTTACAACACTTGTGATCGGTTAAGATTGAACTTTACAAAGAAAAAGAGATAGAGGATGATAAATGGAGAAGATGACTGTACACAAAACAATAAGGGGGACCCTAAGGCTACATAGATCACATTCAATCATTAAGAAACAAACACTAACCGGATGACAAACGAAGAACGATGCAGAGATTGATCACAGTCGTAATTCAGTAACGCCTTGGCCTCATTTTTCTCTTCTTTCTTTTTATTCTCTCTCAATTTTTTCAATATCCTTAAATGCCAAACCTTGGAACCCTTTACTCAGCCTCCCTTATGCCTATTTATAGCAAAAAATGGCCTTGGGAACCATGGCAGCTTTCCCCGGTGAGCTGATGCTTCATCCTAAAGTAAGCTAGCTCGCTCAGGCAAGCTGGTTCCATCACCCCTAAGCAATTTGGGGGCCCAGGAGAGCCAGAGGCTAGCCTGGGCGAGCCAGGGTCCAAAAAACTCCCAAAAAAGATCCTTTGTTTCAAAACATTGAAATGATCATTTGTTTCACACTATAACTGGCGTTCAACACCGTAAGTCAACTAGCAAGGATCAAAAGATCAACAAACGATAGTCCCTAGACGAAATTAGGGTATGACAGTTGCCCCTCTTTACTTATCTTTTATTGGAAATAAAAGGGAAGTAAAGATAAAGACACTAATTTCATTCTAGCGATCTTGCTATTCGATCGGGTGACTGGTGAAAACCAAGGAAGTGAAACCGAGAAAACATAAGGACATTGAAGTTCTATAGAGTGGAAGACGTCTGGAGTTCTTCTTTTTTTTTTTTTCTTTTTTTTTCAAAGCATAGAAATAAAGGACGTCGAGTCCGACGAAGAACAAAGACAAGGACATTTGAGCCCTATAAAAGACAAAAGATGTTGAAGTCTTGTAAAGTGTAAAAGACGGAAGACATGAAAGTATTTGAAATGTAAATTTAAAAGCATAAATGATTGAAGACATTGAAGTCTTTGAAATGTAAATGAAGACATTGTAGTCTTTTGAAAACGTAAATGACTGAAGACATTGAAGTCTTTGAAATGTAAATGAAGACATTGTAGTCTTTTGAAAGCGTAAATGACTGAAGACATTGAAGTCTTTGAAATGTAAATGAAGGCATTGTAGTCTTTTAAAAGCGTAAATGACTGAAGACATTGAAGTCTTTGAAATGTAAATGAAGACATTGCAGTCTTTGAAATGTAAAGGACAAAGGACTTTGAGTCCTATGAAAGCATAAAGACAAAGGACTTTGAGTCCTATGAAAGATAAAGACGAGGACTTTGAGTCCTATGAAAGATAAATGTGAGGACTTTGAGTCCTATGAAAGATAAAAGTGATGACTTTGAGTCCTGTGAAAGATAAATGCGAGGACTTTGAGTCCTATGAAACAAGCCAATAGGTACTAGTACCAAAGGGCTTAACCTTATGAGAAAGCAAGAGGTTGCCTATTTGAGAGGGCCTTTCATCCTAAACTCAAAAGATAGGACGTTAGATTTTGGAATTGGGTATATAAAGAGAAATCTATGCACTTAACCTAACATGATTTTTGGGATGCAGATGCATGCAACCTTCATCTTGAAATGCAATAAAATGTAAAAGGTTTTGAATCATAAAAATTGTGTAATGCTCATGACATTCTTTCCTATTTTTGTGATTTTGATTTGATTTTTGTGGCTTTTTTTTCTTTTTGTCAAAAACACAGATTGACTATCTCTTTCTGAAAGACGTGATAACCCATGAGACCTCATGCTATCTTTTTTGCAAATCTCTTCAGGGACTCCTTCAGAGTGTATGTTTTGTTTGACTTAGTCACTTGACAATTTTGGAGTGACGGCAATGGAGCCGTTTGACATTTAATCAATCAACTGAAATATTGATCCTAGGGTTTTCCCCTTTCTTTTTAAAACTTTGATTATTTTGCACAACAAGAAAACATAAGGCTTTGGGATCGATCGTGCGCCCCATTGAAGGATGGAAATAGATTGTCACACTTTGGTACCAAGTGAAACTTTCCCGATTTAAGATCGTAGAGTGATGCCAAGGGTCTGTCGATCCGCTGAAACTTGATGACATGGGATGATCCTAAAAGAATTTATACAACAAAGGCCACCCTTGGATTCAAAAGGAATCCTAAGGAGTCTACATGAGTAACTAACATCATATGTACCATACTATCACGATTGTCTTTGGGCATTTTCCCTGAGCTCCTAATCGAATGAGTTTTCTTCTAAAAATGTGCAAGTGCGAAACCTCGAGGATTCTCTCTTATTATATATATATATATATATATATATATATATATATATATATATATATATATATATATATATTGTCACAACGTGCCCTTCGCGGGCGAGCGAGGGCGAGGCTCACGGGTGCGCTTCCCAAAGGAGGAAAGATGCGCGGAGTCGCCACCAACGTTTATTTGTGGAAAACGTCGGGAAAACCGAAGGAAACCAGTCAAAATGAAAATTCTAAGTTCGGGAGTTGTATTTACGTTTGAGGAAGGTATTAGCACCTCTCACGTTTGTCTCAAAGGACAACAACCTATTTTTTAGAATTATGGAAATTGTGTTACCTTAACTTTTATTTTTTGAGGTCGACAAAAGCGGGGCTTTTGCTCCTACGTACCCTCCTTTGGAGAGGAAATCAGACCTACGTAGTTCTTTCTTATGCGTGAATCAAGTGATTCTTTTTACTTGAGGGGTGATCATTTTAAGGCGTTGGACCTTAAAAATGATCCTTTTTTACTCAGTAAGAAACTGACATGATAAACTTTCAAAAAACCTATTTTTGTGGACGAGCTTGACTAGGCGAGTTGATTTTAGCCTTAGTTTCACTTTAGTTATTAGTCAATTCAATTAAGAATGAGAAGTCCTAAAGAGAAAATGTCCGATTGATCTTACGCTTTTATTTTACTAAAAGGGTATTTTTTTTATTATTATATTATTATTTTACCTCTTTTTTGATTTCCAACGTGGTTACGGCACGACCGAACGGTCAGAATTCATTTTAACCAAAATTAACGGATGATGCAATTCAAACGATCGGTGGAAATTTATTTTATTTTTAGATTAAGCGAGAAATGACTTAAATAAATGGCTTAAGCACGTCAAAAGGGGGTATAAAAAGAAAATGAAAACGGGAATAAAAATACATGAAACAAAATGTGGACCACTACGGGTACATAGAGTGAATTGAAAAGCTTGGTTTGAGGTATTTACCTGTTGAAGACTGAAGAAAACGAAGAACGAACGATGAATCTTTGAAGAACGGTCGAGAATCTTCGCGTAATTACTCACAGAAACGTTACGGAAACGTTACGGAAGCGCCTCGGCTCGGATTTTCTTCACGGAACTAATTTTCCTCAGCAAATTCGAAAGAGAGAGAAGTGCCTAAGGGGCTGAACCCTTTTCTTCTTCACTTCTTCCCCTATTTATAGCAAAATAGGGGAGAAGCTTGCCGCCCAGCTCGCCCAGGTGAGCAAGGTTGCTTCCTCCAGAAGCAACAGCCTTCTGGAGGAATCTTCTGGAGGGCCCAAGTGGGCCTGGTTGCTATTTACACCCCCTGTTTACTAAATGCACCCCCCTTTCTATTTTTTTGTAATTCTTTTTCCGTAACGTTACGAAACTTTACGAATTTCGTAACGTTACGAAACTTTACGAATTTCGTAACGATACTTATTTTCTTTCCGCAAGGTTACGAATCCTTACGGATTATGTATTTACTCTTTTTTGGCTTTCAAAGAAGTTACGGAAACTAACGGATTGCGCAAAACACCTCTTTTCGATTTCCGCCACATTACGGAATTTCACGGATTACGCAAGCCTGCTTCCTTTTGGATTTCTGAGACGTCTCGGGACTTCATTTATTGCATGCCAAATGAAGATGTATGATAATGTAATGAATTATGCAAATGCAATGCATGAATATGATAAATTATAAATGCAGGAATATATATATATATATATATATATATATATATATACATATATATAATTCAACAATCACAAGCATGTGTAGGTTTCATTCCAGAATCCCAACTTAAAAGCAAAATTAGTCATTCCTTAATCCACATGGGCTTTATTGGGCTTGTAGCGTGGTCAGGGGTAAGAGGCCATGAAAGAAAGGATTAGAGAGGCTCAAAGAATGTGTAAGGGTTATATTGAGTAAGAACCCTAAGAGTGTTGCTTGTACCTTTTGGGTTGGGCTCTACTCCTTTTGTCTTATACATTAATCCTTATTGCACTTTTGTGCCTTCCTTGTAAAATCTGGAGATCTTTTGTCTCTCTTTTTCTTCACTTGCCTTTGGCGGATTTTTTTTTCATCCATTGTTGCCCAACTTCATGCATGTGTTGTTTTATTGCTCTTGCCGCTAGTTTAGCAGTGGTTCCTACTCAGGGTTCCTATTTTGTTGTTGTTTTTTTGTGTTATTTTTAGAAAACAAACATGCTTTGGCTCGAAGGGGGTAGCAAGGGATAAGTTAGTGTTTGGGATGTTGAAACACGACCATGTGTCATTTCAAATATTGACTAAATACTCTTTTGGTTTTGATTTTGGGACCAAACCCTTGATAAACACGCTTCTGATTGTTTTTTTTCCTTTTTTTAACCCTAATTTTTGCTTAGGTCATCCTTTTGGGTTTTCGATTTACTGGGTGAGAACTTCTGATCTGCTCCTAGATTCACTTGAGGCTCATGCATGGTGCCTCTCATTGCTCTAGTGTAGGGCTCTGAGGTATCTATTGTTGTCTTTTGTCATGACCTTGTAGCAAGGAAAAATGAATGAAACTGTGCATGTTCTCGAAAATGAATTTTCTAGGAGGAGAAATATTTGAAGGATTTTCAATTGACAGATTAAGTCAAATGACTCTTGTTCTTGATAACTCACTTTTCTCTCAAAAAGACAACTTTTAAGAACGATAAAATGAGGTCACATGAATGTTTGTACTTCTTATTTTTTATTTGAAACACAGACAATCAAAGTTTTTTCTGTTCTTTTTTTTTTTTTGTTTTTTTGCAGAGGAAAATGCAAGGATCATGCATGAGTGCACATAACATGCGAATGATGAAAATAGAATGTATGCAATTGGTAGAACAAAAGCATGCCAAATGAAGATGTATGATAATGTAATGAATTATGCAAATGCAATGCATGAATATGATAAATTATAAATGCAGGAATGATATGTCCATTACGATGCCATGAAAAGATGCATGATGCGATCAAGGAACAAGCCAAAGTGAGTTTGCTATGTGCCCCCCTAATTTAGGAACCTAAGGATCCAAAAGTCCCCTTCTAGTGACAACTCCCAATGGTGGTTTCAGGTAACTTTATTGGCTTCTAGAGATATCATCCTCTTAGGTAATACATTGTGGCGATAGGGACTATCAGCGACAATGCATCACTAAAAGAGGAAAACTCTAGATGAGGCTTCACTGCTATCAAGCGATTCGGAGACACAGCACGACCACAGATCGATCTTCACTCCTTATGGCTCACATAGACCCGAGTATAGGGCCTAATATCTCAATGTGTGTGCAAAGGTGTAGGTGCCATGTGTGCATAGAACAAAAATATTTCTCACTATGAATGTAATAGATAGACAGACACACACCAAACACAATAACATAGCCAAGGTTATATACAAATATGAACAAAACAAAAGATAAAAGAGAAAAGGGAACATAAATAAAGAAGAAGTCATGATAAAACATTGCACATTTACTAAATGGCTTAACTCTCTAACAAGTACCCAATGGAGTCGCCATCTGTCGCAACCTACCATTCGACAGGAGTGCAAGGTGAAAAGCCAAAGGAGCGTCTTCTAGAAAGGAAAATGTGTGGGAGTCGCCACCAACGTTTATTTGAGGAAAACATTAGAAAAACCAAAACGAGGTCTGTGAATTTTGAAAATAAGGGTTTGAGAGTTGTTTACGCATGGGGAAGGTATTAGCACACCACGCGCTCGTCATAAGGGACGACAGCCTTTAATCGAGTGTGTGCAATGTGACTTCAGAATTATTTACTTTTCCCTTTCTATATTTTTTTTTATTTTTTTATGGTCGACAAGGGTGTTGCCCCTGCTCATACGTATCCTTAGGTGTGATGAGAAATTCAGACCTACGTAGTTCTTTAAGGCAAGAAAGTTGTGTGTTGAGTTGATTTTAGGCTTTTGAAAGATTCATTTTAATTGCAAATAAAAATTCATTTAAGGTGTTGGACCTTGAAACAATGTTTTAAATTTTGAAAAGCGGAGATAATCGTTAAGGCGTTGGACCTTGAAACAATCTCAAGTGATATTTGATAAAAAGAAATTAGTTATGAATTGGCTTTATCTTGGTTTTGTTTATTAACCTTCAATATTTTTTAAGATACCTTTACAACACTTGTGATTGGTTAAGATTGAACTTTACAAAGAAAAAGAGATAGACGATGATAGATGGAGAAGATGAATGTGCACAAAATAACAAGGGGGCCCCCTAAGGGTACATAGATCACATTCAATCCTTAAAAAACAAACACTAACCGGATGACGAATGAAGAAAATCGAACAAGGAACGATGTAGAGATTGATCACAGTCGCGATTCGGTAGCGCCTTGGCCTCATTTTTCTCTTCTTTCTTCTTCTCTCTCAATTTTCTCATTATCCTTTGTAACACCCTAAAATATTACTAATTATAAATCGATGTTTAATTGTAGTTATCGTGTTATTTGACTATATGGTTGACTTGAATAAGTTGAGGTATGACTTGAATTATTCATGTGTGAATTCCTTGATGTGGATGTTGAGTTATGTGGAGTTTTGTTGAACTAAATTAAAATTATGAGATTTCAAATTTTGCCTAAACCTATTTTAGTAAAATCGCGATCCCAAATTCTTTAACCGTTGGATCGTCTTCACATTTTTAGTGGAGATTCCTAAGACATCTCTACATAGTGTGACCATTGGGATTTTGATAATAAAAACTTCTCATGTCTCGCTAAGCGCAAAGGCCGCGCCAAGTGCAATTCCAACCCGAGAGGGAATTGCACTGAGCGAGAATTGGCCCGTTGAGAGAGACCTAGTGGAGAGGGAGTTGCGCTAAGTGCAAATTGTCGCGCTAAGCGCTAAAAGTGGACTTGTTGGATATCCTAGGTGGGGGAAATAGAGTGGTTAAAGAGTTTTAAGCATCCTTGGAGGGGGATGGCTTAGAATCTTTAATTATCCATGGTCAGTGCATTGATGGTGCCCATGTTTCATACGCCATATGACATGGAAATAGTATAAACTTTGTCAGTAAGTAATTGTAGTTTCTCATGAGGAGGAATATTTGTACTTGGGGGCATGTCAATCGGTTTGGAACTCCCTTGAGACTCAGGATGATCACCATGGGGGGGGGGGGGGGAATTGCCTATGCACGACAGGGTGACCTCGACGCTTACTGCCTAGTTTTCCTAAGTGCGAATGTCGTGTGGACACACTTATGGACTGATTTGAACTATGCACTGATGATGGCTATTTTTTGAGTGTGTGTTGGACTAGTGAATGTTTGTGTAAGCTTGTGATGTTTTTTAATTGTTGGATCAAGTGGCCTCGGATAATTAAGAAGGGGGTTGAATTAATTATTAATGTGCCTTGACTAATTAAAACTTATCCTTCTTAATGTTACTAGATTCAATTAGGCTTTACTACTAAGTTATGTAACTTAAACAAAAGTAAAGCGTAAAAGTAAAGTACACAGCGGAAATTAAAAAGTGTAGGGAAGAAGAAGACAAACACAAGAATTTATACTGGTTCGGCAACAACCCGTGCCTACATCCTGTCCCCAAGCAACCTGTGGTTCTTGAGTTTTCTTTCAACCTTGTAAAAACCTTTACATGCAAAGATCCACAAGGGATATACCCTCCCTTGTTCTCTTTGAACAACCAAGTGGATGTACCCTCCACTTGAACTGATCCACAAGAGATGTACCCTCTCTTGTTCTCAATTACAACAACCCAAGTAGATGTACCCTCTACTTGTACCACAAAGGATGTACCCTCCAATGTGTTAAGACAAAGAATTCTCAGGCGGTTAGTCCTTTGAAATCTTTTGTTTAAGGGAAAGGGAAGAATCAAAAGAATTCTTAGACTGAGTCCTTTTGAATTCTCTTGAAAAGGGAGAAGGGAGATACAAAAGAATTCAGGTGGTTAGTCCTTTGTTCTTTTGGAAAAGGGAGAAGAGAGACACAAAAAGAATTCAGGCGATTAGTCCTTGTTGAATTCTTTTTGGCAAAGGCAGAAGAGAATGAAAAGATATAGCACACTTTTGTTTTCTGTAGAATTTTCACTTGCAGAAGAACAAGGTTTGGAAAACAGAAAACTTAGAAAGCTTTTTGGCAAAGGAAGAAGAAGAAAGATGAGTAGGAAAGATTTCAAGATTTCTCAACAGATGTTCAAGAAAATTGTTCAAAAATTTGTTTGAATGCAAGTCAAGGTCTTGCTTTTATAGACTCTTCATGTTTGGTCAAGAAAAACATTGGAAGAGTTATAACCTTGAGAAAATCTTGAGAAAACCATTGGCAGAGTTACATCTCTTGACTTTTTATTCAAAACTTGTTACTGGTAATTGATTACCATAATCATGTAATCGATTACACAATGCATTTTATGAAAAGATGTGACTCTTCACAATTGAATTTGAATTTCAACGTTCAAATACACTGGTAATCGATTACCAATATATTGTAATCGATTACCAATATATTGTAATCGATTACATCATTTAAAAAATATTTGGAACATTGCAAATTCAGTTAAAAACTTTTTGAAATCAAATTCTATCATTGGTCATCGATTACAGGAAATCGGTAATCGATTATCGGAGAGTAAATACTCTGGTAACTTAGAAAAATTTGAGAAAACTCTTTTTGTAAAACAAAATTGTGCTATGTTTGGTTTTTGAAAAATCCTTTTCAATACTTCCTTTGTGAAGTCTTGACTTGTTGCTTCTTGATTTCTTCTCTTGATTCTTCTTGATGTCTTTTCTTGAATCTTGAAATCAATCTTGATCTTGAACTTGTTGACTCAATCATGAAATCATTCTTTTAGGTTCTTTTGGGCTTTTTGTCATCATCAAAACTACTTGACTCATACTTGAGTCATCATCATGAAGCTTGCTTCTACATTAATGTTTTCTTACTAATTGTGGTTATTTGAGTTTATAATAAACTCACCCCTTGCAATTTTTGTATCCTTTCGTTGGTACCTGTGATGATCGTGAACCTTGGTTCGTGAGTGTCATACCCTAATTTCGTCCAGGGACTATTGTTTGATAGCATGCAACCTTTGGTTGACCGCTTCGAGGTACTTGGCACCCTTTGTTGCACAATACGTGAAGTTCCGAGACATGCCGAAAATCAAAAGGAAGCATTGTTATGCAATCCGTGAAATTCCGTAACATGCCGGAAATCAAAAGGAAGTATTGTTACGCAATCCATGAGTTTCCGTAACATTCTGAAAGCTAAAAAAGGAGTAATTACATGACCCGTAAGGTTCCATAACCTTACAGAAAGAAAACAAGTATCGTTACAAAATTCGTAAAGTTTCATAACGTTACGGAAAAAGAATCACCAAAAAAGCAAAGGGGGTGTATTTAGTAAAAAGGGGGTGCAAATAGCAACCAGACCCACTTGGGCCTTCCAGGTTGTTCCTCCAGAAGGCAGTTGCTTCTGGAGGAAGCAACCTGGCTCGCCTGGGCGAGCTAGGTGGCAAGCTCCTCCCCTATTTTCCTATAAATAGGGGGAGGAGTGAAGGAGAAAGGGGTTCAGCCCTTCTGGTACTTCTTAATCACTTAAAATTAGTGAGGAAAATTGTTTCCGTGAAGAAAATCCAAGCCGAGGCGCTTCCGTAACGTTTCCGTGGGTGATTTCGCGATGATTTTCAACCGTTCTTCGTCGTTCTTTGGTCTTCAATCGGTAAGTTCCCGAAATCGAACTTTTCAATTCATTCTATGTACCCTTGGTGGTCCCCATTTGTTTCGCGTGCTTTTCTTTTCATTTCATTTACTTTCCGTACCCCCTTTTGACGTGCTTTAGTCATTTACTTAAGTCATTTTCTCGCCTAATCAAAAAATAAAATAAATTTCCACCGATCTTTTGATTTGTAATATCCGTTAATTTCTGTTAAAATGAAATTCGACCGTTCGGTCATGCCGTAACCATGTTGGAAACCATAAAGAGGTAAAATAATAATATAATAATAAAAAATATCTTTTAGTAAAATAAACCAAAAAAATCAATTGGACGTTTCTCTTTGGGATTTCTCTTTCTTAATTGAATTGACTAATAACTAAAGTGAAACTAAGGCTAAAATCAACTCGAAAAGTCAAGCTCATCCGCAAAAAAATCACTAAAAAGGATTTTAAGGTTCAATACCTCAGTTTTTCTCACCAAGTAAAAATGGGTCATTTTAAGGTCCAACGCCTTAAAAGGACCTCCTTCCAAGTAAAAAGAATCGCTTGATTTCCCCTTTTGAAAGAACTACATAGGTCTGTTTTCCTCTTCGATGGAGGGTACGTAGGAGCAAGAGCCCCGCTTTTGACGACCTCAAAAATAAAAAAGAAATAAAAGTTTAGATACGCAATTTCACACAATTCTAATTTAAGGCTGTTGTCCTTTGGGACAAACGTGAGAGGTGCTAATACCTTCCTCAAACGTAAATACAACTCCCGAATCTGGAATATTCTTCATGACCGGTTTCCTTTGGTTTTTCCGACGTTTTCCACAAATAAACGTTGGTGGCGACTCCGCGCATTTTCCTCCTTTGGAAGATGCACCCATGAGCCTCGTCTCGCTCGCCCACAAAAGGGTAGGTTGCGACAGTTGGCGACTCCACTGGGGACTGTTTTTGTGAGTTAGGCCTATTTTAGGAAATTGTGGAATTGTGAAACTTGGTGTGTGCATTTTTTGAATTGTGTAAATGTAATAAATGCTGTCTTTTCCACATTTTTACAATGCATTCTAAGCACCCACGGTTTTGAGTAAAAAAGGGGCCCTATACCCGAGTCCATGGGAATTTAAGAAGTGGAGGTGAATCTATGGTCATGCTAGGTCTCCGACTTGCTTGATAATAGTGAAACCTCGTCTAGAGCTTTCTCTCTTTATAATGTGTTGTTGCTGGTATTCCATACTGCCGCAATATTATTATCTTGAGTGATGATACCTCTAGAAAACAACCATGTGAGATATGGATCATTGGGAGTAGTTATTAGAGACCCCTAGATATTATCCTATAGGTTCCCAAATAGGGGCATGGAGCAAACATGCTCTGTGCCATTTGTTCTCATGCATTCTTCTGCAAATAGCACAAAAATTATAGTTTTGTTGTATAGCTAGTGATATTTTGTCTCTCTAGAGTAATGCGTCACTTTTTAATACATACGTTGGGGCGCCGCAATGCCTAGAATGTAGTATTAAAAAGATGGATCTTTTTCGGTCTCGTATATGTAAATTACCCCTTGTTTTTCTTTTCATTTCATGCATGCGCATTGCATCATTCATATTGGAGCCTTGATTCACCCCTTTTTAGGTAAATGATGGGGACAAATCAAAACTGAAAAAGATTCTATCAAGTCAAGATTAAGGGCCTAGATGTCACCAGCCTTAAGGAGTTGGGACGGTTGATGGGACCCCTCCAAAGGCAAGCCTTCCGCAAAGTTTACGGAAAGATTTTAGATTTGACCACAACAGAGGTATTTACGGAAGCCATTGTATCCCTCGCCCAAAACTATGACCAGCCGTTGAGATGCTTCACGTTTGGGGACTTCCAAATAGTACTGACTGTTGAAGAATTTGAGGAGATATTAGGATGCCCTCTTGGGGGAAGAAAACCGTATCTTTTCTCTGGGTTTCTTCCCTCCTTGAGCAAGATTGCAGCTGTGGTCGGAGATTCGGCGAGAGAGTTGGATCGTATGAAGCAAACTCGAAACGGCGTAGTGGACCTACCGCGAAAATACTTGGAAGCCAAGGCAAGGGATATGGCGAGTCAAGAAGAGTGGGTCCCGTTTGTGGATATACTAGCTTTGCTAATCTTTGGGGTTGTCCTCTTTCTGAACGTGGACGGTTTGGTGGACCTAGCCGCAATTGATGTTTTCCTTGCATATCACCATAGCAAGGAGAGCCCGGTGGTAGCTATCTTGGCGGACTTATTTGATACATTTGACTGAAGGTGCGAGAAGAACAGTGCACACATTGTCTGCTGTTTACCCGCTCTTTTTGTGTGGTTGGTTTCGCACCTATTCCAACAAGACATAAGGCACCCGTGTCCACTTCAAAGTTATCGCTCGTGCGTCGAAAAGAGAAGAGTAGATTGGGACCAATACTTGGCTGGGATAGGAGGCAGCACAATCAACTGGTTTCCTCGATGGAAGGAAGGAAAGGAGGGAGTTCTCTTCTCATCTGGGGACTACCCAAACGTTCCGTTGATAGGGACGAGGGGTTGTATTAACTATAATCCCACACTTGCTATAAGACAGTTAGGGTACCCCATGAGGGGAGCACCAACGGAAGAGAGCCTCTCGCCTTTCCTTGTGAGAGATTTCGGCGCACAAAGTTTCAAGATCGTACACAGAGTCCACAAGGCGTGGGAAAGCCCGTTAAGGAAAGATAAAGAACTTAGGGGCATCCGTAATGGCATCATCAGTGGTTATCATGAATGCTTAAGAGTTCATACACGAGGGTTAGATTGGCTCTCCAAGTTGAAAATTATCAACGAGGAGAACTTCGAAGCTTCGGAAGAGGATGAAGAAGTCCAAGCTCTAAAATTAGAGCTAGGAAAGGCAAGACTCGCTAAAGAAAAATTCAAGTTAGTCGCTACAGACATCCGGAAAGAGTGTGCCGGATTACGAGAGGAAAATGTGGCTACCGCAAGAGCCCTCGAACGAGAAACCAAGAGGGCTCGCAAGGAAGAGCATGGCCGAGATAAATTCCGAGGAGCTTTGTGGGGCAGCAACAATGAGCTCAAGCTCCGGAGAGAGGAAAGAGACCAGTCACAAGTACATGGCGTGGTCTTAAAGGAGGAGTTAGCTGCTTGCTCAAGATCCAAGAGGAGTTTGGCCCAACACTTAGAAGCCACGGAGCAAAGCATGCTAGCTATAATAGGGCAGTACAAAGAAGAGTTAAGCCATTCTTTGACCCATGAACAAAAACTAGTAGAGGACTTCGCACAAGCGTACGCCGAGAAGGAAGCAAGAGGGAGGGTGATTGATGCATTGCATCAAGAAGCGACCATGTGGATGGATAGGTTTGCCTGGACCTTAAATGGAAGTCAAAACCTCCCGCGACTACTAGCCAAAGCAAAGGCCATCGCTGAAGTGTGTTCAGCCCCCGAGGAAATTCACAGGCTAATCAATTACTGTCAACACATGACAGATTTAATGGCCCATATAATTAGAAACCATTAGGTTCTGTTGTAACACTTTTGTATGATCTTGGCTAGATAAAAGCTTTTGTTCCTTTTTTATAAAAAGAGAAGTTCTGAAACTCATCATGTTGTCTAAAAAAGCCTTGAGGTGGATCCATGTGCTCTGATCATTCATTAGTATATTCATGTTTTGGTGGCATACTCACCACTATTTGTTTCTTTAGGGAACTCACCATAACTAAAAAAGCGCAAAGGCACCCCTATAACACCCGACCTATCGGCCTTAAAAGATCAAATGGCTTCTATCACGGAGGCCATGCTAAAGATTCAAAAAACTATAGAAGATAATGCTACAGCGGCCGCTTCCAATACAGCTAGAGAAGTGGAAACGGTGCTACAGCCGGCAATAAACTTGGGCCGAGACAGAAACACGACGGGTTTTAATCAGAGGTATAGTCCTCAAGCCTACCCTTATGGTTTGCCCTCCGGACTTCACTCCCCGTACCACTCCAGACGATTTGAGCCAAGCCCCTACCTTCGAGGGGCAGCTCCCTCCTCATGCCGACTATCCTCTGCAGGAAGATGATGAAGGAGATGCCCATGTAGGCCCTCTACTTCCCCTCAAGGAACCGGCCCCCCATGAGTTGCCCCAACCAAACATAGTCTGCCACGTCCCGTCTCCATCCGCCCCCGTTAAGGAACTCGTTCCCGTTGCAAAAGACAAGGGAAAAATTGATCTGCTTGAAGAGAGGCTGAGAGCGGTAGAAGGCCTCGACAACTATCCATTCTCGGATTTATCGGATCTATGTTTGGTACCTGACATCATCATTCCTCCCAAGTTTAAAGTACCAGATTTTGATAAATACAAGGGGACGACGTTCCAAAGAGTCATCTTCGGATGTATTGCCGAAGGATGGGGGCATATTCTACGGACGAAAAGTTGTTAATGCACTTCTTTCAAGACAGCTTAGCCGGAGCAGGTGTGGCGTGGTACACCAATCTGGAAGCTTCTCAGATCCGGTCATGGAAAGACTTGGCAACTGCCTTCATTAGGTAGTACCAATACAACACGGATATGGCTCCTGATCGGAACCAACTTCAGAAAATGACTAAGTGGGAACATGAGTCCATTAAAGAATATGCTCAAAGGTGGAGAGACCTAGCAGCTCAAGTCGTCCCACCTATGACGGAGAGGGAAATGATCACGATTATGGTAGATACGTTGCCTACGTTCTACTACGAGAAGCTGATAGGATATATGCCGGCTAACTTTGCAGACCTCGTCTTCGCCGGAGAAAGAATCGAGTCCGGACTAAGGAAAGGCAAGTTTGAATATGCCTCCAACGCTGCCCCCAACAACAATAGAAGAGCCCTAGTGGTGGGCACACGGAAAAAGAAAGGAGATACCGACGCAGTCACCACCGCCCCAACATGGAAGAAAACACCCCAAAACGCCCAAAACTCATACCAACACAACCACCCGAACTTTTCGATCCGCGCCGGAAGTTCCCTCCCAACTCAAGTGGAAGGCCTCCCACAACAGATAAAACGCCTGCCCAACGCACAGCTCCAGCCATTCCTCGACCAGCCAATAATACAACTCCTGGCGCGAGCTATAACAATGCACCACACCCCCCGAAAGATGAGTTCTCTCCTGTTCCCATGGCGTATTCCGAGTTGTGGCCCTCATTATTGGAAAATCATTTGGTGGTGGCCATACCCGGGAAGGTCTTCCAGCCACCATACCCCAAGTGGTACAACTCAAATGCCACATGCGCATACCATAGTGGAGCCCCCGGACACAACATTGACTCTTGCCTGCCATTCAAGTATAAGGTGCAACACCTAATAAATGCCGGCTGGCTATCATTTCAAGAAGAGTGCCCCAACGTTAAAACCAATCCACTAGCCAGTCATGGGGGAGCTAGCGTAAACGCCATCGGAAAGGATAGGCCGTCAGGGTCAAAGAGATTAGAAGATGTGGCTACGTCTAGACGGTTCATCTACCAGTCGTTGCAGGCAACATGCATGATCTCTCGTGGCGGAGGCGAAAGTGACGAATGTCTGTTTCATCTTGGGGAATCACACGACATGGAAACCTGCCCCACAGTAGAAGAGTTACTTCAATGGCTCATGGACTGGGGGCAACTCGAAGTGTCCGAGGGAGATAGGGAAGAACCGCAGATTTGCATGCAGTCGACAGAAAGGAAGGTCCTCCTAACCCCCAAAGCCCTAGTAATATGTTTCACTAGGAATGTGACCGGCTCCAGGTCCAAGTACCCCCTGACAATGCCCAAGCCAACGCCGTTTTCCTATCAAAGCAATAAGGCCGTTCCATGGAAGTATACCCCTCCCACTTTTGGAGAAAGGGCGGCAACCGAGGTTGACTCCTTGTCAGCCAAGGTGACCAACATTACTGGCCTTAGCGGCGTAACCCATAGTGGCTGGGTGTTCGCTTCCCCTCACTCGGCGGAATTGCCCTCCAAGGGGAAAGCACCCATGACCCAAGAGCTTGCAGACGTGGCCACCCCTTCAAAAGAAGCGGATCCCCCGGTGGTAAAAGGAGCTGAAAAGAAAGAAGGTCTTCAAGGAAAAGCGGTGACCTTGGAAGAGGCTCATGAGTTTCTTTGTCTCATCCAACAAAGCGAGTTTAAAGTAGTTGAGCAACTAAATAAAACTCCGGCAAGGATCTCTTTGCTCGAACTGTTCATAAACTCCGAGCCTCATCGTGCACTATTGGTAAAGGTCCTCAACGAAGCCATTGTTAATCATATAACTACCAATAAATATATCGCGTTCGCGGAAGAAGAGATTCCCTTCGAGGGGAGAGGGCACAACAAAGCTCTACATGTGTCTGTTAGATGCATGGACCATGTCGTCGCTAAAGTGCTCATTGACAATGGTTCAATTTTAAATGTGATGCCAAAGACCACCTTGGAGAAGCTTCCTTTTAATGCGTCACGTCTAAAACCAAGTTCGATGGTAGTACGAGCCTTTGACGGTAGTCGGCGGGAGGTGATGGGGGAAATCGACATCCCCATTCAGATAGGCCCTCACACTTGCAATGTGTTTTTTCAAGTGATGGACATAAATCCCGCCTACAGCTGCCTTTTAGGGAGACCCTGGATTCACGCGCTAGGAGTGGTCCCTTCAACGCTTCACCAAAAATTGAAATTCGTGGTTGGTGGACTCTTGGTGATAGTGTCAGGCGAAGAAGATATGTTGGTGAGCTGCCCCTCCTCCACGCCATATGTAGAAGCAGCGGAGGAATCATTGGAAACAACTTTCCAATCCTTCGAGGTGGTGAGTTGTGCCTCTGTGGAAACGAGTCTGTTGCTACCTTGCCTCTCTAATGCGGTCCTAATGGTGGCGCGGGTAATGCTCAGGCACGGCTATGAGCCTGGAATGGGTCTGGGCTAGGACAACCACGGGAATGCCGATGTGGTCGACATTAGGGGTAACCCGTACAAATATGGGTTGGGGTATGAACCCGGGAAACCGGGAAGAAGGAATGCACCGTCAAGACTCCGGGCAGATAGGGCATGGCCCGACCATGTGTGCCAGTGTATCACAAGTGTCGGGATAATGTTCGAGGAAGAGGTGGCGGCAATAGGAGAGGAATCTCCACAAGATCCGCCAAGTTTCGTGCGACCATGCCATCCCAATTCCCAAGTGGGGAACTGGCACGTGATGAGCCAGTCGAAAGTCTATACCGCTGGTTCAATGTAATTAGAGGCTATAGATTCCTTTCTCTTTGGTTTTGTGAAACCTACCTTATTAAATAAACAAAGAGATCTTGTTTTATCTGTTCTTGTGATTCCACTTTTTCTCATATCATTTTGCATGTTTTTGTTTTTATCTTGAATGGTATAGATGTGAGGGTCGATTCTTTGAGGATCCTAACAACGAGGGTTTGATAATCGATTTTGACCGAGAAGTAAGTCAAACAATAAACGAAGAAGAGGAAGAGGACATCCTTTCACCAGAGTTGGAGAGATTGATTGCTCAGGAAGAACATGAAATGAAGCCTCACCAAGAGGAAACCGAACTGATAAACTTAGAGACCAGAGAGGGAAAGACAGAAGTGAAAGTAGGAACCGGTATAACCGCACCTATCCGCCAAGGTTTGATAACCCTTCTTGAAGAATATCAAGACATCTTCGCATGGTCGTACCAAGACATGCCAGGTCTGGACCTCAACATTGTGCAGCATAAGTTGCCATTGAATCCAGGGTCTTCCCCGGTTAAGCAAAAACTACAAAGGATGAGACCCGAAATGTCTTTGAAAATTAAAGAAGAAGTAAGAAAGCAGTTCAATGCAGGTTTCTTGGTTGTAGCTCGATACCCGGAATGGGTAGCCAACATTGTCCCGGTCCCAAAAAAGGACGGCAAAGTGCGAATGTGCGTAGACTATCGGGACTTAAATCGAGCCAGTCCTAAAGACAATTTTCCCTTGCCACACATTGATATACTGGTAGATAATACTGCCAAGTTCGCCCTTTTCTCTTTTATGGATGGTTTCTCAGGGTATAATCAGATAAAGATGGCACCCGAAGATGTGGAGAAGACTATTTTCGTCACCCTATGAGGAACATTCTGCTACAAAGTGATGGCCTTCGGGCTAAAAAATGCTGGGGCAACCTATCAACGTGCCATGGTAGCTTTGTTCCACGACATGATGCATAAAGAGATAGAAGTCTATGTAGATGACATGATTGCCAAATCTCGGACTGAGGACGAACACCTCGTTAATCTGCGTAAGCTGTTTGGAAGGCTACAGAAATACCAACTGAAACTAAACCCCGCCAAGTTCACCTTCGGGGTGAAATCGGGGAAGTTATTGGGATTTATCGTGAGCCAGAAAGGGATAGAGATAGATCCCGAGAAAGTGAAGGCCATTCTTGAAATGCCAGAGCCACGCACGGAGAAGCAGGTTCGAGGTTTCCTGGGCAGGTTGAACTACATCGCGAGATTTATCTCGCAACTCACCCCTACCTGCAAGCCCATCTTCAAACTATTGCGTAAGAACCAGGCAATCCTGTGGAACAGTGATTTCCAAGAGGCCTTCAAAAAAATCAAAAAGAGCCTCGCGAATCCCCCGGTGCTCATGCCACCTGTAACAGGAAGACCTCTTTTCCTGTACATGACTGTGTTAGACGAGTCTATGGGGAACGTGTTGGGTCAGCACGACGACTCTGGGAAAAAGGAACAAGCCATTTACTATTTAAGCAAGAAGTTTACCGCCTGTGAGATGAATTACTCAATGTTGGAAAGGACATGCTGTGCCTTGGTATGGGCATCACATCGTCTTAGGTAGTACATGCTCAGTCATACCACGTGGCTTATTTCCAAAATGGATCCCGTGAAATACATCTTTGAGAAGCCAGCCCTCACGGGACGAATCACTAGGTGGTAGGTACTACTATCTGAATTTGATATTGTGTACGTCACCCAAAAGGTGATAAAGGGAAGCGCTTTGGCAGATTATTTGGCCCAACAACCTCTCCAAGATTATCGACCGATGCACCCTGAGTTCCCGGATGAAGACATCATGGCCCTATTCGAAGAAAAGCGAATGCATGAGGATATAGACAAATGGATTGTTTGTTTCGATGGGGCATCTAATGCTTTGGGCCATGGAGTAGGGGCAGTCCTTGTATCCCCAGATGATCAATGTATTCCTTTCATGGCCAGGCTAGGTTTCGATTGTACCAACAATATGGCCGAATATGAAGCGTGTGCCCTTGGGATTCAAGCGGCCATTGATTTTGACGTGAAGCTACTCAAAGTGTATTGAGACTCGGCTTTGGTAATACGCCAGTTGAGAGGAGAATGGGAAACTAGGGATCAAAAGTTGATACTCTATCAAACTCATATCTTGAAGTTAGCCAAATTCTTTGACAACATTTCTTTCCACCACATACCTCGGGAAGAGAACCAAATGGCTGATGCATTGGCCATCTTGGGATCCATGTTTCAATTTGCCCTACACGGGGATCTGTCGTACATTGAATTCAGATCTCGGGGCAAGACGACACATTGTTGTGCAATAGAGGAAGAGCGAGATGGGAAACCGTGGTATTTTGACATGAAACAGTATGTCGAGAACAAAGAATATCCACTAGGGATTTCTGACAATGACAAAAGAATGTTAAGGAGATTGGCTACTGGTTTCTTTGTGAGTGGTACCATCCTGTACAAACGAAACCACGACATGACCCTCCTGCGATGCGTAGATGCCAAAGAGGCGAACTACATGATTGAGGAAGTCCACGGGGGTTCATTTGGGACACATGCCAATGGGCATGCTATGGCCAGGAAGATCCTTAGAGCAGGGTATTACTGGCTCACTATGGAAAGCGACTGCTGCGCCCATGTAAGGAAATGCCATAAATGTCAAGCGTACGCGGACAATGTCAATGTTCTGCCACATCCTCAGAATGTCATGTCCGCCCCTTGGCCTTTTTCCATGTGAGGGATAGATGTCATTGGGGCCATCAAACCCAAAGCTTCGAACGGTCATTGCTTCATTCTCGTGGCGATAGATTATTTCACCAAATATTAAATGCAGGTTAGCTCGCCTGGGCGAGCAACACCTACACGAAATGGGTAAAAATGGGGGCGGGGGAAGGTTTCTGCACCAAAAAATCTTCCCCCCCCCCCCCTCATTCAAAAAGAAAGCTACGGGAATCACCATTTTTGCAGCCCCTAGGCCACCATTTTTCGCGTTTTTGATTCCATTTTTCTCTATTATTCATCTCCAACAAGTAAGTACCTCATTCTTGGGCTCTTTGGCTTTCCATTGATATATTTTGGTGCTCTAAGTTGCATGTGTTTGCTCAAAACGTGAGGGATTTATCCTTGAATTGTCGCTTGTTTTTGTTGAATTGAGGGGTTGTAGGGGGTGGCCTTAGGCCTAGGGTGCATTCTGAGATAATGGGGCATGCCACTTTGCCCCCATACCCTTGATTTTCATGCTTAAACATGTGCCCACCAAGTGTTCGGTGCAACGCCTCAATGGCATTTGCGCATGATATTGTGGAACTTAGTTTGCGAAACAAATTGTGCACATTGTGAGTGTGTGGGTAGTTTGTAGAAGCTAGACTAAAGTGCCAAAAGGATGACTCATGCCTAGGAATCTAAGTTTTCGGTTTTGAATGTAAAAGGTACATGAGTATTAGAATATGTTCAAGGAGTTTTTTTTACTAGAATTCAAAGCTTGCTGCCTCATGAGGAATGCCTTGCGCTTAGATTGCATGAAAAAGCCCTTCGATTATGTATGTAAATATGTAGCATAAAATGCCTTGCAAAATGTTGAATAAAATGCCTTGCAAAATATGAATATATATAGCATGAAAATGCCTTGCATAATATGAATATATATAGCATGAAGTGCCTTACAAAGTGTTTGAATGGGTAGCGTAGAAGTGTTTTTCAAATATGTGTATTTATGAGTATGTAGGAAAAGAAGCCTTCCAAAAAATGTGTGTATATATATAGGATGTAGCATGAAAAGGTTTTTCAAAAAAATATATGTCTGTCGTAAAGTGCCTTTCACCAAATTTTTATGTGTGCAAATGCATATGTGTCGTAAAATAGCACGACCCCAATATGATTATTTTATAAAGTGCATGTTGACATTCGCGCCATGTGAAGTGTTGTTTCGCTCTTGCTTGTAATGATTGGTATATTTCTTGTAAACTAACTTTCCAAATGTTGTCCTCGCAGGAAATGCCACCGAGGAAGCTCTCCGCAAAGAGATCTAGGAGGGACGCCGCGGCCAAAGGAACCAGCGCCGCTCCTGAGTATGACAGCCATCGTTTCAGGAGCGCAGAGCACCAACAACGTTTCGAGGCCATCAAAGGATGGTCGTTCCACCGAGAGAGACGCGTCCAGCTCAGGGACGATGAGTACACAAATTTTCAGGAAGAGATAGCTCGCCGGCGTTGGACGTCGCTAGTCACTCCCATGGCTAAGTTTGACCCGGATATTGTCCTAGATTTTTACGCTAATGCTTGGCCCACGGAGGAGGGCGTGTGGGACATGCGGTCATGGGTAAGGGGCCAGTGGATTCCTTTTGATGCAGACGCCCTCAGCCAGTTCCTGGGTGACCCGCTAGTGTTAGAGGAGGGTTAGGAGTGCGAGTTTAGTCAGAGAAGGAACCAAGCCGATGGATTTGACGAGGAGGCCATCGCCCAACTGTTATGCATACCAGGTCAGGATTTTGCTCGAACCGCTGCCGGGAGGCGGGTGCGGATCATGCGCACCAGCATGACCACCTTGACTCAGATGTGGATGACGTTGCTGCTCAGCAATGTCTTGCCTAGCGATCATAACTCCGACCTGTGACATCCTGGAAATTTCTACCCGGAATTTTTGTAAACGGTGCATTTTGAATGGCTATATATATATAAGTATTATTCAGTGTATGTATATATGTATATTCCTGGTAGAAGTAGGTATTTTGGGGGGGGGGGGGGGAAAGATACGCGGGTTAGGCTAATTAACGAAGAGAAATCCATAACTGGATGGTTATGGGTTAACTCTCAATTAGTTAGTCTAAAATCATCGTTTTGCGTGCAACTTAAAATTTAACAAAACCAACCTCTACACCACGCTCGGGGTTTCATTCTGAGCGTTTTGATATATATATTGCCTACTTTCGAAAACTGGCCCCGACGGGTGCAGAGAAACGCGAGGGGCTGGAACCAGAGAAACGACACGCAGACCGAGGCAGGATTTTAGCATTTCAAAAGTCAGAGTTTTCTCACTTCCTGTGGCTGTGTATGGGTCACATCAAAAGAAAAGTGGGCCTTTTTTGGCTCCACTCAAATGGAGACATGTGGCATAGCTTAAAATAAAATAATAGGAAAAGAGAAAAGCCTTTCTTTTAAAATAAAAAGCTGTATTCTCTCCTCACTTAGCCCCAACATTTCAGATGCCTTTTTCTCTCTCTCTCACGTTTCCATTCTCTTCTTCTTCCTCTCCATTGAAGCCTCCATTAAAGCTCCAACCTTTAGTCACCATTTTTGCTCCAAATCGCGAAAGGAAGGTATTTTCGGAGTCGTGAAGCACATCTCTACGTGTGGGACTTCGAAATTTCAGGTTTGGGTAGACTTCTTTCTCACTTGATTTTCGTGGGTATTGGGTTTAGGGAGATATGATGGGTAGTTTAGCTAGGTTTCTGCTTCATGATAGTTATTTGTGAAGAAATTTGTTGAAAGCATGTTGAACTTGCCATGTTTGGTGTGAGTCAAGCTTACCCATTCTGTTTTAGGGTTTTTATGATGATGCTTGTGATGTTTATGTGCTGAAATTGCTTATGGAAAACTGTTAGAGATAAAGGGTAGGGTTAACCTAGGGTTAGAAAGTGAGAATATGGTGTTATGAGTGGAAAAAGAGTGAGGCTTTGAGAGTTGGAAGGCCAAATCTGAATTTAGTGGTACTTGGAGGTTAAAGGGAGTTAATCCTAGTTTGAAATGTCATTTAGGACTTATGAGAAAGTTTGGGCTGTGCAAGAGAGAAAAACAAATGACCAAAGTGAAGGCAAGAGCCATTTCTAGGGTAAAATTGGGTGTTGAGGAGTCAAATTTTGATTCGGCAGAATTTTAGGCGTAAAACCAGTTTGAGCAAGTGTAGATTGATGTTATAGACTTGTGTGAGGTGAGAGTTTGCTCCAAATTTACCCCATTCTCATTTTCATTTCTCAAACCTTGAAAATCCATTAAATTGTGGGGTTTTGGATACCTAGATTTTGAGTTGCTATGGTCTGAAGCTTGTACTTGGTTTAGACATGATTGATACATGATTTGGGTCTTGTAGGATTCAATTTGGGCAAAATTGGATGAAGGTAAGAGTGGTTTTCGAAATCTGCACTTTATGCAAAATTTTGTTGTTGAAATGTGCAGCAGAATTTTGTATATGTGCAGAAAAATGCTTGTGTATGGCTGGTTGTGGAAAGGGTAGTACATATGGGGTTCTCGACATTTTCTAGCAGATCCCAACGGTCAAAATGTAGACTTATGTACTAGAGACGTCCAGTAAAATTTTCGAGTCGATCCAACGGTTAACGAACTAGAACAAAGAGAATGTTACTGGGATATTTGAATGTGAAAAGTTGTGATATTGGTTTGTGTTTTGGGCAGAGTTTTCTGCCTTTGCCCTGTTTTCTTGGATGTGTTAGTTTGTGATGATTGAATGTTGAATTACTTGGATGTTGTGGAAGCTTGGGAGGATTGATGGGGACCCGGTGTTGAGAGAAACGAGGATAAGGGCTACGTGGGAGTACGTGAGCTCAGTTGAAGGTGGGCAACAGGGGATGGTGGGTTTATATGTGATTTGTGGATGTGGAGAATTGTTTTGCACCATCGCCCGACCGCCACCTAGTACCACATGTGATGGGTACCCCATAATCCTACAAGCTTGAAATGAGGAAGTGTGGAAGGGTGAGACTTCCTACTTTTATTCGTTGACCACAGAGTGGTACCTGGAGATATGTCGCGGGGGTCAGGAGACCTTGGGGACGTCAGGTGGGGTGCTATTGCCCAGAACCTTGTCAGTCAGTGAGAACCTGTGATGTACCTAAACAGGCGAGCTCCTGGCAGTCAACAGATAAAAGGAACAAAGACCACAAAGCAAGGAGGCTTGTGTGGTGGCTGGCCAGCTGTGAACTTTGAGTGTTATATGGGATATGGCCTCTGGTAATCAATTACCAAGGGTGGGTAATCGATTACAAGGCTTAAAAGTGAAGACAGGAAGCTAAGATGGCCTCTGGTAATCGATTACCAAGGGGTGTAATCGATTACCATGCTTAAAAACGAGATCAGGAAGCTAAGAGGGCTTCTGGTAATCGATTACCAAGGGGTGTAATCGATTACCAGGCTTAGAAATGAAAGCAACATATTGTGGAGGCCTCTGGTAATCGATTACCAGGCTGTGTAATCGATTACACAGAGGAATAAGCCACTGGTAATCGATTACCACATATGTGTAATCGATTACACAGTGCCTTTTACAGGTTTTCATGTCCTGAAGCTGTGTAATTCGAGTTTGGCCTCTGGTAATCGATTACCAAGGCTGTGTAATCAATTACCAGAGATGAAAAGCCTTGAGATACCCCTTTTACTTGCATGTAGTGGTTATGAGACGCTTTGTGTTGCCACTTAGTTCGATATCGCGTGAAAGAGTCTACCCCTTTCTTTTCCTTCTTGTAGATCGTGATGACGGCACAACTAATCCATGACCGAGTGGAGATGGAGTGCCTAGAGGGAGCTTGGGAGACCCTCGAAGGCAATGCGAGGTGCCGATTTCGAGCCACGATTCGATTCACGGCTACTTCTTTGGTGTATCCAGATGAACCCGCGCGCACGGTTCAGCGCACTGTGGAGTGGATACTACCCACGCCTACACCATACCTTCTAGTGGAGCCAGTCCAAGTGATCTAGGTGATGTCATCTGAGGAAGACCCTGAGGAGGATCCTGAGGAGCTACCTCCTGAGCCTGCTGTGGATGCTCTTGACTTTCTAGAGGGTGATGAGGACCCACTCCCTGAGGTGGATTTTCCCGAGGACGTCATGTCGGCATCTGAGGCAGACTCTACGGAGGATAGTGGCCCTGGAGAGATGGCGGTCAGTGGAGGCTCTTCATCATTGTAGACAACTCATTGGATTAGTTTTATATACTTTTGAGGGTGGGTGTATCTAGGACTGACTGTTAGGCTTCATCTTTTGTTTTTGTATGGGTAGACCTATTGTATAGGAATTTGATGATTGTATACATGTGGCTGAAGCCACCACTGTGGACACCTTTGCTCTGGATGACACTATGTATTATGTAAAACTCCCATATTTTGGACAGCTTTAAATGATGAATGCACTTATGTTTAATCTTTTTATTTGGAAAGAATGTGTTAACAGACTTTATTTGAAAGAGATTTCACCGACCGTATTTTATTTTATTATTTTACACGTGACGACCTAAAATGATGGCTGGTATACTTTTATTTTTGAAAAAGCAACATATTTTAGAGGTTATGAGTGAGCAGAAAGAAATGACTCCGAATAGAGTTGTGAACTGACCATTCAGGACTCTATAGTGATAATTTTCCTTCTGAACTTAATTATTCTGAAAAGTGGAAGAAACGAATAAGGAAAAAGAAAAAAAAAATTTCCCATGGTTTTTGTTATTTAAATCATTACTAATAAACCAGTCATTATTTTGGGGATGCCACACGACCTCCCTCTACCGAAGTGTTAGCTGGTGTATGTCATCCTGACACGGATGAGCGTCCATGGGGCTCAGTTGATTGCTGACGCCATTTATTTATTTGTAGGTATGCCACCTACCAGGCACCCTCTAGACCCAGATAAGTCTAACAGGGCCCTGGGGTTTCCAGCGTTGATCATGGGTCTCTGCTAGTCATTTGGGGTTCCCGTCACACTTAGTAAGGTGATTCGACCACCGATCACCCGGGCCTTCATTGAGAAGTATTGCACGCCTAGACAGGCGCAGGGTAATGCACCACAGGCCACAGATGCACCGCCACCACCTCATCAGGCTGATCCAGCTGGGTCATTTGGCATGGAGCGGTATTTATAGCACTTGGTTCGCCAGCAGGCGGCCAACCACAGGGGGCAGGTGCAGATACATGAGTGTCTCTACTAGCTCAGCCTCAGTCTGCAAAGCCAGGGTTTCGCTTCTTTTGCGTGCCCTACTCCAGATCAGCTCAGGGCTGAGGTTGCATGGCCCGGAGATTGGCCTGAGGCCCAGGCAGGGGAGGCGCCCACAGAGGCTCCCGGCGACGCGGAGGAGGCCTGCATGGATGAGGAGATGACAAATTTACTCGGTTTCTTGGGAGGGAGTGGAGCCACGTGACCGAGAGATCCCCAGATTCATATTCTCTTTTATATTTCCTCTTTTATCTGTTACATATCATTTTTATTTTTATAACTTGAGGGACTAACGTTTGTTTTGTTTTTTCGATTGACTTTTGTTTTGTGCATACATGTTGTTTGGACTGTTGCATTAGTGCTTACTTCGTTATTGTCGATAATGTTTGTTGAAATTCCGGAACCTTGTAGAGTTTTCCTTTAGGAAAGTCGTCCTAAAAATAAAACGAACAAAAAATCATGATAACGCCAAGAATAGAAAAAAGAAAGGGGCGTTGTGAACAAATGTCGTGTCTATATATAAGGAAAAGAAAAGAGTTTTTTTTTGTGTGTAAATAAGGTGTGAAAAGAAATTCTTGTGTGTGAGTAATGAGTGTATATAAAGAAATTTTTATATAAACCACAAGTGTATGTTGAAAAAACGAAAAAGAAATCTTTGAACAGGAATGGAGTTTGTATATAGACCGTGTTGGTATAAAGAGAAAGAGTTTTTAATGCGTGTGTATACAGAAAAAGTTTGTCGTGTATAGGAATGTAGGTGTACAAAGAAAAAGTTTTTCCCATAGATAACGTGGAAATTTTGCATTATGTAATTTAATTATATGCCTATGTGATTTAATTTATTTTTTGTATAATATTAATTTTATAAGCTTAGTGTCGCAACATGCCCTTTTGCGGGCGAGCGAGGCGTGGCTCACGGGTGCGCTTTCCAAAGGAGGAAAGATGCGCGGAGTCGCCACTAACGTTTATTTGTGGAAAACGTCGGAAAAACCGAAGGAAACCGGTCAAAATGAAAATTCTAAGTTTGGGAGTTGTATTTACGCTTGAGGAAGGTATTAGCACCTCTCACGTTTGTCTTAAAGGACAACAACCTATTTTTTAGAATTGTGGAAATTGTGTTACCTTAACTTTTATTTCTTTTTATTTTTTGAGGTCGACAAAAGCGGGGCTTTTGCTCCTACGTACCCTCCTTTGGAGAGGAAATCAGACCTATGTAGTTCTTTCTTAAGAGTGAATCAAGCGATTCTTTTTACTTGAATTGTGATCATTTTTAAGGCGTTGGACCTTAAAAATGATCCTTTTTACTTGGTAAGAAACTGAAATGATAAACTTTCAAACCCTATTTAGTGTGGACGAGCTTGACTAGGTGAGTTGATTTTAGCCTTAGTTTCACCTTAGTTATTAGTCAATCCAATTAAGAATGAGAAATCCCAAAGAGAAAACGTCCGATTGATTTTTTCGCTTCATTTTACTAAAAGATATTTTTTATTATTATATTATTATTTTACCTCTTTTTTGATTTCCAACGTGGTTACGGCACGACCGAACGGTCGGAATTCATTTTAACCGAAATTAACGGATGATACAATTCAAATGATCGGTGGAAATTTATTTTATTTTTTGATTAGGCGAGAAATGACTTAAATAAATGACAGAAGCACGTCAAAAGGGGGTATAGAAAGCGAATGAAAACGAGAATAAAAATACATGAAACAAAATGTGGACCGCCACGGGTACATAGAGTGAATTGAAAAGCTCGGTTTGGGGTACTTACCAGTTGAAGACTGAAGAAAATGAAAAACGAACGATGAATGTCGAAGAACGGTTGAAAATCTTCGCGTAATTACTCACGGAAACGTTACGGAAATGTTATGGAAGAGCCTCGGCTTGGATTTTCTTCACGGAAACAATTTTCCTCAGCAATTTCGAAAGAATAAGAAGTGCCAAGAAGGTTGAACCCCTTCCCTCTTCACTCCTCCCCCTATTTATAGCAAAATAGGGGAGGAGCTTGCCACCCAGCTCGCCCAGGCGAGCAAGGTTGCTTCCTCCAGAAGCAACAGCCTTCTGGAGGAAGAATCTGGAAGGCCCAAGTGGGCCTGATTGCTATTTGTACCCTCCTTTTTACTAAATGCACCCCCTTTACCTTTTTTGGTAATTTTTTTTCCGTAACGTTACGAAACTTTACGAATTTCGTAACGATACTTATTTTCCTTCCGAAAGGTTACGAATCCTTACGGATTATGTATTTACTCTTTTTTAGCTTTCGAAGAAGTTACGAAAACTCACGGATTGCGAAAAACACCTCCTTTCGATTTCCGTCACATTACGAAATTTTCACGGATCGTGTAAGCCTGCTGGGCGATGGCCCCAATGACATCTTCCAGCAGCAGTCCGGGCAAAATCCTGCCCCGGTATACATAGCAACTGGGCGATGGCCTCCTCATCAAACCCGTCGGACCGGTTCCTTCTCTGGCCATACTCGCATTCCTGGCCCTCCTCCAGCACTAAAGGGTATCCCAGGAACTGGCTGAGAGCATCCGCATCAAACGGGATCCACTGACCCCTCACCCAAGATCGCATATCTCGCACGCCCTCCTCTGTAGGCCAAGCATTGGCATAAAATTCGAGGACTATGTCTGGGTCGAACTTTGCCATGGGGGTAACCAGTGAAGCCCACCGCCAGCGAACTATCTCCTCCTGGAAGTCGGTATACTCGTCGTCCCTGAGTTGGACGCATTGCTCCTGGAGAAATGACCATCCCTTGATGGCCTCGAAGCGCTGCTGGTGCTCAGCGCTCCTAAAACGGTGGCTGTCATATTTGGGAGCGGAACTGGTTCCTTCAGCCGCTTTATCCTTCCTGGATCTCTTTGAGGCAAGCTTCCTTGGGGCCATTTCCTGCGAAAGCAAACATTTGGAAGTTAGTTTTACAAGATAATGCTTATTTTACCACAAAAATGACATGCTAATCCCTCCGGTTTAGAACGAACTCATGTGCACGTTTAACGTAACACATTTATGCACATGCATACGTAAAAATATCCTACTATTTATGTCAACATACAAGGACACCCAACACATTCTAATTGCCATACATCTATGTGCATCTTGAAAAGAGCACACATTCTCATGCTCAAGGCGTTGCGTCAAACTTTACACCTAATTATATCCTAAATATTTTCTATTTACAAACTACTTACACATATTTGAAATATATATCATACAAATTTTATTGTTTCACTCACATTTATTTATATGCATATTGGAAAACTAATTATATCCTGCACACACACTTGCATTCAAAAGGGAATTCCACGCTATCATGTGTTTATTTAGGAAGATAATCCCTCACATTTTGCTAGGAATTTCCCTGCCCCTTATATTTACATATATATGCACACTCTTGCAAGGTGTTTTGCATGCTACCTCTATGCAAAGTATCAAACATGGGGCAGCCCCAAATTCAAATAAAAAATCTCACAAGCAAGTCCTAATTTTCATGCTTTTCTAATTCTAAAACCAAATTTTGGATTCTTAGCCATGAGTATGTCTTCTTGCATTGAAGCTAAAAAGTTTGGGTTCCTAAGCTTGAAATTGCATTTGGGCACCTATTTTGACTCTCCTATGCTGTCTCTACATATATAAAACATTCCCACCATCCCAATTTTGCAAAATCATATCCATATATCATTGGGGCATTTCACCGAACACTTGGTGTGCGCACGTTTGGACATAAATTGCAAGAGAATGGGGGCAATGTGGCATGCCCCATTGCTTCAGAATACAACATAGGCCTAATGCCGTCTCACACAAACCCTCAACTCAACAAAACAAGCATGGATTCAGATGCGAATTGCTTCACGAATTTTGCAAAAAATGAGCAACTAAAGCACCAAAACACATCGATGGAGAGCCAAATAACCAAGGGAAATTGCACTTACTTGTGGGGAGTGAATTAAAGCGTGAAAAGGGAAGCAAAAACTCAACAATGGAAGCTTGGGGGCTTCTGTTCTCGTAGTTCCCGTGAGCTTGGGGTTTTTTGAAGTGAGGGGGAAGAGTTTTGGGTGAAGAAAACGTTCCCCCTCCACCCCTTTATATTTTCGTACAGGGGTTGCTCGCCCAGGCGAGCTAACCTGTACTCTTTTTTTTTTTGGGGAGACATTTACCATGCCTCCCCCCCCTTACGGGTTAGCGTTTGCCTACTCGAACCTACTTAAGTTAGAATCAGGCGTCGATTACTTTATTTAAAACAAATAATAGTAATAAATACTGTGAATTCAAAGGATACTGGGCTGCCACGCAGCGACGTTCTCTGCTTGCCTGGCGCCGGGAAGGGACCACGATCGGTCAGGGTGGTCACCCTATCCCCCACTTGCATCCATCCCTTTGTACATGCAAGTAGGAAACAAACAATGTGCGGCCAATCGCGACCGGGTCATTGTCTTACCTTGGTTGATTTCTGCCGTCAACTTGTCTCGACTTCTGACCGTGGTCTAAGATAATTCCGCCCCTGTTACCACAAGATATGCATGTGTATGTGCATGTATGAATGTTCCTAATGCGATGATTTTCTTAGTGAAGGCTGGTTAGATTCAATTTTAAATAAGTGTTTGGGGCACCCCATGAACCGAGCAAAGAGGGCTTAGGTTATAACTAAAACACAAGGTTTGAAACCAAAGGGAGGACTGAAACCTCGCTCATCTTTTCTTTTTAAAGAAACGAGACAAATGCAGTGAATGGGAATCCCTAGAGGAAACCAAAAAGAACGAAAAAACTCAGAAATAAAAACAACATGCAACGGTCCTCTCGACTGCCCCAGACTTCAAGCGTAATATCGTTTAACTACATCGGAGTTCACGGGCGAGGGCAGCTCCTTGCCATCCATGTGGGTGAGTATCAGAGCACCCCCAGAAAAAGCTCTTTTCACTACGAAAGGTCCTTCATAATTCAAGGCCCAATTGCCTCGATTATCCTTAACAGCGTGGGACATCTTCTTCAGCACGAGGTCCCCCTTGTTGAACTTGCGCGGACATACCTTCTTGTCGAATGCGTTCTTTATCCTTCGTTGATATAGACGCCCATGGCTCATGGCTGTCAAACGCTTACCTTCAATAAGATTGAGTTGGTCATAGCGTGCTTGAGCCCACTCTGACTCTTCTAGGCCTGACTCCGCTATTATCCTCTGAGAAGGAACCTCTACCTCAAATGGGAGCACTGCTTCCATCCCATAAACCAAGGAATACGGCGTTGCCCCAGTAGAAGTTCGTACCGAGGTTCTATATCCGAGCAGGGCGAAAGGCAACATCTCATGCCAATCTTTGTATGACACTGTCATCTTTTGAACAATCTTCTTAATATTTTTATTCGCAGCCTCTACAGCCCCATTCATCTTTGGCCGATAAGGGGTGGAGTTATGATGTTGGATCTTGAAATCCTCGCACATTTCCTGCATCATCTTGTTGTTCAGATTGGTGCCATTGTCAGTAATGATCTTCCTGGGGAGTCCGTATCGACAAATCAACTCCTTCTTTATGAATCTGACTACCACACTTCCCGTGACATTAGTATAAGAAGCCGCTTCGACCCATTTGGTGAAGTAATCTATCACCACAAGAATGAAGCGGTGACCATTCGACGCTTTGGGTTTGATGGCTCCAATGACATCTATTCCCCACATGGAAAAAGGCCAAGGAGCGGACATAACATTCAGAGGATGTGGCGGAACATTGACATTGTCCGCGTACGCCTGACATTTATGACACTTCCTTACATGAGCACAACAATCGCTTTCCATAGTGAGCCAGTAATATTCGGCCCTAAGGATCTTTCTAGCCATAGCATGCCCATTGGCATGTGTCCCAAATGAACCCTCATGGATCTCCTCAATCATGAAGTTCGCCTTTTTGGCATCTATGCATCGTAGGAGGGTCATGTCGTGGTTTCATTTGTACAAGATGGTACCACTTACAAAGAAACCAGTAGCCAATCTCCACAACGTCCTTTTGTCATTGTCAGAAATCCCTGGTGGGTATTCTTTGTTCTTGACATATTGTTTGATGTCGAAATACCACGGTTTCCCATCCCGCTCTTCCTCGATTGCATAACAATATGCCGGCCTGCCCTGAGATTTGAATTCGATGTACGGCAGATCCCCGTGTGGGGCAAGTTGAAACATGGATGCTAGGGTGGCTAATGCATCAGCCATTTGATTCTCTTCCCGAGGTATGTGGTGGAAAGAAATGTCGTCAAAGTACTTGGCTAACCTCAAGATGTGAGTTTGATAGGGTATAAACTTCGGATCCCTAGTTTCCCATTCTCCTTTCAACTGGCGTATCACCAAAGCTGAGTCTCCATACACCTTGAGTAGTTTTACATCAAAATCAATGGCCGCCTGAACCCCGAGGGCGCATGCTTCGTACTCGGCCATATTGTTGGTACAATCAAAACCTAGCCTAGCCGTGAAAGGAATACACTGATCATCCGGGGATACCAGGACTGCCCCTACTCCGTGGCCTAAAGCATTAGATGCCCCATCGAAGCAAACAATCCATTTGTCTATGTCCTCGTGTGTCCGCTTCTCTTCTAACAAGGCCATGATATCTTCATCTGGGAACTCGGGGTGCATCGGCCGATAATCTTGGAGGGGTTGCTGGGCCAAATAATCCGCCAAGGCGCTTCACTTTACCGCCTTTTGGGTGACGTAAACGATATCGAATTCAGATAATAGTACCTACCACCTAGCGATTCATCCTGTGAGGGCCGGTTTCTCAAAGATGTATTTCACGGGATCCATTTTGGAGATAAGCCACGTGTTACGGCTGAGCATGTACTGCCTAAGTCGGTGTGATGCCCATACTAGAGCACAACACGTCCTTTCCAGCATTGAGTAATTCATCTCACATGCGGTAAACTTCTTGCTTAGATAGTAGATGGCTTGCTCCTTTTTCCCAGAATCATCATGCTGACCCAACACGCACCCCATAGACTCGTCCAACACGGTCATGTACAGGAAAAAAGGTCTTCCTGTTACAGGTGGCATGAGCATCGGGGGGTTCGCGAGACTCTGTTTGATCTTCTCGAAGGCCTCTTAGCAGTCACTGTTCCATAGGATCGCCTGGTTCTTACGTAATAGCTTGAAAATGGGCTCACAGGTAGGGGTGAGTTACGAGATAGATCCCGCGATATAATTCAACCTGCCCAAGAACCCCCGAACCTACTTCTCCGTGCATGGTTCCGGCATTTCAAGGATGGCTTTTACTTTCTCGGGATCTATCTCTATCCCTTTCTGACTTACGATAAATCCTAGCAACTTCCACGACTTTACCCCGAAGGTGCATTTGGTTGGGTTTAGTTTTAGTTGGTATTTCCGCAACCTTCCAAACAGCTTACGTAGATTGACAAGGTGTTCATCCTCAGTCCGAGACTTGGCAATCATGTCATCTACGTAGACCTCTATTTCCTTATGCATCATGTCATGGAACAACGCCACCATGGCACGCTGATAGGTTGCCCCAGCATTTTTCAGCCCGAAGGCCATCACTTTATAGCAGAACATCCCCCATAGAGTGACGAAAGTGGTCTTCTCTACATCTTCGGGTGCCATCTTTATTTGATTATACCCCAAGAAACCATCCATAAATGAGAAAAGGGCAAACTTGGTTGCATTATCTACCAATATATCAATGTGTGGCAGGGGAAAATTGTCTTTAGGACTGACTCGGTTCAAGTCCCAGTAGTCTACACACATTCGAACCTTGCCGTCCTTTTTCGGGACTGGGACAATGTTGGCCACCCACTCTGGGTATCGAGCTACAGCTAAGAACCCTGCATCAAATTGCTTCCTTCTTCTTTAATTTTTAAAGACATCTCGGGTCTCATTCTTCGTAACTTTTGCTTAACCGGGGAAGACCCAGGATTCAAAGGCAACTTATGCTGCACAATGTCGGAATCCAGACCGGGCATGTCTTGATATGACCACGCAAAGACATCTTGATACTCTTCAAGAAGGGTTATCAAGCCTTGTCGGATAGGCGCGGTCATACCAGTTCCTACCTTTACTTCTTTCTTTTCCTCCGTGGTCCCCAAGTTTACCAATTCGGTTTTTTCTTGGTGAGGCTTCATTTCACGTTCTTCTTGAGCGATCAACCTCTCCAACTCCGGTGAAAGGATGTCCTCTTCCTCTTCTTCATTCATCATTTGGCTTACATCTCGGTCGTAATCGATTGTCAAACCCACCCTCGTTGTTAGGATCCTCAAAGAATCGACCCTCATATCTATACCAAACAAGACAAAAGAAACAAAAACATGCAAAATGATATGAGAAAAGGTGGAATTGCAAGAACAGATGAAACAAGATCTCTTTGTTTTATTTAATAAGGTAGGTTTCACAAAGCAAAAGAGAAAGGAAATCTATAGGCTCTAATTACATTGAATCAGCGGTATAGACTTCCGACTGGCTTATCACGCGCCAGTTCCCCACTTGAGAATTGGGATGGCATGGTTGCACAAAACTTGGAGGGTCTTGAGGGAACTCCTCTTCTATTGCGGCCACCTCCTCCTCGGACACCATTCCGGCACTGGTAAAACACTGGCTAATACGGCCGGGCCACACCCTATCTGCCCGAAGTCTTGAAGGCACATTCCTTCTCCCCGGCATCCCGGGTTCATACCCCAATCCATACTTGTACGGATTTCCCTTAACATCGACTACGCCGGCATTTCCGAGGCCGTCCTTGCCTAGACCCATTCCGGGCTCAAATTCGTTCCTGAGCATAACACGTGCCACCATTATGGCCACGTTGGAGAGAGAACGTAGCAACGGACTTGGTTCCACAGAGGCGCAGCTCACCACCTCGAAGGATTGCGTTTCCAATGATTCTTCCACGGCTTCTACGTATGGTGCGAAGGAGGGGCGACTCACTAACATATCCTCTTCACCCGACACTATCACTAAAAGTCCACCCACTGCGAACTTCAATTTCTGGTGAAGCGTTGAAGGGACCACTCCCAGGGAATGAATCCAAGGTCTTCCCAAGAGGCAGCTATAGGCGGGATTTATATCCATTACTTGAAACACCACATTGCAAGTGTGGGGGCCTATCTGAATGGGAATGTCGATTTCCCCCATCACTTCCCGCCGAGTACCATCAAAGGCTCGCACCACCATCGAGCTCGGTTTTAAACATGACGCACTAAAAGGAAGCTTTTCCAAAGTGGTCGTCGGCATTACATTTAAACTCGATCCATTGTCGATAAGCACCTTTGCGACAACATGGTCCATACACTTTATCGACACATGAAGAGCCTTGTTGTGTCCTCTCCCCTCTACGGGAATCTCTTCTTCCGCAAATGCGATATAATTGTTGGTGGTTATATGATTAATGATGCCTTCAAAACCCTCCACTGAGATATCGTGGGCTACATGGGCATCATTGAGGACTTTTATCAACAGCGTACGATGAGGCTCCGAGTTTATGAGCAGTTTAAGCAACGAGATCCTTGCTGGAGTTTTATTCAGTTGCTCGACTACCTTAAGCTCACTTTGTTGGATGAGGCGAAGGAACTCATGGGCCTCTTCCAAAGTCACCGTCTTTCCTTGAAGACCTTCTTTCTTTTCAGCCCCTCTTACCACTGGAGGATCTACTTCTTTCGAGGGGGTGGCTACGTCTGTGGGCTCTTGGACCATTGGCGCTTTCCCCTTGGAGGGCAACTCCGCCGGGTGAGGGGAAGCGAACACCCGACCACTGCGGGTTACGCCACTAAGGCCGGTGATGTTGGTCACCTTAGCTAACAGGGAGTCAACTTCGGTTGCATCCCTTTTGCTGAACGCGGGAGGGGTATACTTCCACGGAACGGCCTTATTACTTTGATATGCAAATGGCGGTTGCTTGGGCGCTGTCCGGGGGTATATGGGTGTGGAGCCGGTCCCTTTCCTAGTAAAACATATCACTAGGGCCTTGGGGGTTAGAGGAACCTTCTTCTCTTCCAACTGCATGCAAATTTGTGGTTCTTCCCTCCCTCCTATGGACACTTCAAGCTGCCCGCATTCCATGAGCCGCTGAAGCAATTCTTCTACCGCGGGACAGGTTTCCATGTCGTGCGACTCCCCGAGGTGAAACAAACATTCGTCCCTTTCGCCTCCGCCACGGGAGACCATACATGCCGCTTGCAGCGATTGGTAGATAAAACGTTTGGAAGTAGCCACCTCTCCTAATCTCCTTGCCCGCGATGGCCCACCCTTTTGGATGGCGTTTACGCTAGCCTTTCCATGACTAGCTAGCGGGTTAGTTTTAACATTTGGGCCTTCCTCTTGAAACGATAGCCAGTCGGCACTGATTAGGTGCTGCACTTTATACTTGAATGGGCGGCAGGAGCCAATGTTGAGTATGGGAGCTCCACTATGGTACTCACATTTGGCACCCGGGTCCTACCACTTGGGGTAGGGTGGCTGGAAGACCCTCCCGAGTATGGCTACCACCAAATGATTCTCCAATAATGAAGGCCATAATTCAAAGTGTGCCATGGGAATAGGAGAGAAGTTATCTTTCGGGAGTGGGCTCTGTGCATTATTATAGCTCGTGCTGGGGGCCGTATTGTTGACTGGCCGGGGCGTGGCTGGAGCTGTGCGTTGGGCCGGCGTTCTCTCTGCCGTGGGCGGTCCTTTTACTTGAGTCGGGAGGGAACTCCCGGCTTGGATTGAAAAATTTGGGGGATTGGGCTGGTATGAGCTTTGGATATTTTGGGGTGCTTTCATCCACGTCGGGGCGGTGGTGACCGCGTGGGCGTCTCCTTCCTTTTTCCTCGCGCCCACTACTGGGGCTCTTCTGTTTTTGTTGGGGGCCACATTGGAAGCATATTCGAACTTGCCTTTTCGTAGTCTGGATTCAATCCTTTCTCCGGAGAAGATGAGATCTGCAAAGTTAGCTGGCATGTAGCCTATCAGATTTTCATAGTAGAACGTGGGTAACGTATCTACCATAATTGTGATCATCTCCCTCTCCGTCATGGGCGGTACGACTTGGGCTGTGAGATCTCTCCATCTTTGGGCATATTCCTTAATGGACTCATGCTCTTGCTTAGTCATACTCTGAAGCTAGTTCCGATCGGGAGCCATATCCGTATTGTACTGGTACTGCCTAATGAAGGCAGTTGCCAAGTCCTTCCATGATCGGATCTGGGAAGCTTCCAGATTGGTATACCATGCTACAGCTGCTCTGGCCAAGCTGTTTTGAAAGAAATGGACCAACAACTTTTCATCCACAGAATACTCCCCCATCTTTCGGCAATACATTCGGGGATGCCCTTTTGGACATGTCGTCCCTTTGTACTTATCAAAGTCTGGTACTTTGAACTTGGGAGGGATGACGATGTTGGGCATGAGACATAAATCCGCTAAATCCGAGAATGGGTAATTGTCGAGGCCCTCGACTGGTCTTAACCTTTCTTCAAGCGCCTCAATCTTTCCCTTATCTTCCGTGAAGGGAACAGATTCTTTTACGGGGGTGGGTGAAGCCGGGATATGGCGGACTATGTTCGGTTGGGGTAGTTCATGGGGGGACGGATCTTTGAGGAGGAGCAGGGGGCCGAGATGGGTATCTCCTTCCTCATCGTCTTGCACGGGATAGTTGTCATAAGGTGGGAGTTGCCCCTCGAAGGTAGGGGCTTGGCTTAAATCTTCCGGGGCAGCACTGGGAGCGAAGTCCGGAGGCAAGCCATAGGGGTAAGCTTGCGGGCTATACCTTCGACCAAACACTGCTGCCGTGTTTCTGTCTCGGCCCAGATTTAAGGCGGGCTGTAGCATCGGCTCCGCTTCCCTAACTGTACTAGAGGCGGTTGCCGTGGCTTTGTCCTCTATAGTTTTCTGGAGTTTTAACATGACCTCCGAGATGGAAGCCATTTGATCTTTTAAGGCCGATAGATCGGCCTTCATTTGTTCCTGCACGCCCTCTTCATTATCCATTTTTCTGGATCGAGTGTTATAGGGGTGCCTTTATGCTTTCTTAGTTATGATGAATTTCCTAAAGAAATAAACAACGGTGAGTATGCCACCAAAACATGAATATGCAAATGAATGATCAGAGCACTTGGATCCACCCCAAGGTTTTTTAGATAACGTGATGATATCAGAACTTCTCATTTTATAAAAAGAACAAAGCTTTCATCTAACCAAGATTATACAAAGGTGCTACAAGAGAACCTAACGGTTTCTAATTATATGGGCCATCAAATCTATCATGTGTTGACAGTAATTGATTAGCCCATGAATCTCCTCGGGGGCCGTACACACTTCGGCCATGGCTTTTGCTTTGGTTAATTGTAAATCATGAAGATTTTGATGATATAAAAAAGAATTTGCTTGAGAAAGGGGGAGATGTAAATCATGCAAGCTTTGATGGTGTCGAGAAGAAATCACATGTTTGTCATCATCAAAAAGGGGGAGAATGTGAATGTATGTATACATGATTTTGATGATTTCAAAGAAGAATCTAACAAGGCTTCTTCAAATGATAAGCATTTGCTTCAAGAATAATTCAAGATTGCTTCAACAAACAAAGCCTTGTTTCAAGATTCACTAAAGACAAAGCCTTGCCTTAAAACAAAGTGCTTTCAAGACATGCAAGGCTCTGGTAATCAATTACCAGGAAGTGTAATCGATTACCAGAAGACAGGGTCGAGAAATAGCTGTTGAAAAAGGTTTTGAATTTGAATTTTCAACATGTAATAGATTACCATATGTCTGTAATCGATTACCAACAACAAAACTTTGGAAATTCAAATTCAAAAGTCACAACCCTTCAAATTATAATTGTGTAATCGATTACACAAACATTGTAATCGATTACCAGTGGAAAGTTTTCAGAAAATCTGCCAACAATCACATCTTTTCATTAGATTTGTGAATGGCCATCAAAGGCCTATAAATAGGTGACTTGTGCACGAATTTTATGCAGAGAGTTTTGCTTGGCCAAAATGTTTTATCCTCTCTCAAAAGAAAATGAGAGAGATTCCAAGAGAACTTCATTGTCAAATGCTCTCTCAAGAAATCCTTGATCAAACACTTGCAAAATCTATAAGGATTCTTACATGATCTTCATTGTAATATTCTTCTCTTGAAGAGAGAATTCTTCTTCCATTCTTCTTATTCAATGAGATTGGTTAAGAGACCGTGAGTCTCTTGTTGTAAAGGATTCCTGAACACAAGGGATGGGTTGTCCCTGTGTGGTTCAGACTTTGTAATGGATTTTACAAAGATAGTGGAAATCTCAAGTGGGTTGCTTGAGTACTAGACGTAGGCACGGGTTGTGGCCGAACCAGTATAAAACTGCATTTGCATTCTCTCTTCCCTTATCTCATTTATGTTATTGCAATCAATTTTGCCTTGCATGTTTATAGAACATTATTAAATTGATTGTTGTTGCTTCTTCGGCATTCTAAGCCTATCCCTCTTAAGATTATTGAGGCCACAAGGTCCAACAAGTGGTATCAGAGCAGGATTCTTGTATAAAGTTTAAAAACTTCAAGAATAGATATGCCCTCATCCAAATATCCATTTCCTGAGGGAAATTATATCAATAGGCTCTTATGTTCAATGGTGAGGGTTATCATTATTGGAAAACCCGAATGCAGATCTTTATAGAAGCCATAGATCTAAAGATATGGGAAGCCATTGAATTTGATTCATTCATTCCTACAATGGTTGAGAGAAATGCAACTACATAAAAAAAACTAGAGAAGAAAGAAGATGATGATGAAAGAAGAAAGAAGAAGGTTTCTCTTTAGCCCCAAAATGCTGAGTGCGATCAACTTGGGCACATGAGATTCAATTGTCTTGTGTTTAAAAGAAGAATGGAAAAATCCAACAAGATGAATTTCAAAGAGAAGAAAGAAAAGAAAGGATATATCACTTGGGAAGATAATGTCATAAATTATTCAAGTGATTCAACGAAGAAAATCATAAGTCTGGGTATCATGATGAAAGACTATGAAAATGGAGAAGAGCAAAGTCGATACATTGATAGCAATTTCTCCAAACACATGGCATGCATCAAAGTTTATTCATATTTCTCTCCAAGATAAACGAATATGTGATTTATGAAGACAACAAACGAAGGCCACATTTCTCCCCAAGAAAAGTGAATATGCGATTTATGGAGACAACAGACAAAGGCCACTTGATCAACAACCACAACAAGTAATATCAAATGATACCAACAGGTCACTTGTCTTTGATTGATTACTTTTGATGCTTGTTTTCTACTTGATTTTAGACTGTCCTTGATGATTGTGATTGAATTTGATTGACTGTGTTTGATGATTGATTGATTGTATTGTTTTTTATGTTTGTTCCTAATTGAGTTTTTGATTGTTTTTAAAGAATCTATTAAACTTTTCAAATTAGTTTCATGTTTTAAGAAAACTATTTAAAATTTAGAAAAGGAAATTTTGAAATTGAAATTTGAAATTTGAAAAGTTAAATTTGAAAGTTGAAAATGGAGGTTGGAAGTTGGAAGGAGAAGTTACTAAAAGTTGAAATTGGAAGTTGGAATTTAAAATTTAAAATTTAAATTTTAAAATTTGAAATTTTGAAATTTGAAATTTGAAATTTGAATTTTGAATTTCTTTTAATAATAGAAATTATTGTGTATAGTTAGTTGATTGTTAATTTAATTAATTTGATTTGAAATATTTGATGATTGATTGTATTTGATTGTGTTTGATTGATGTGTTATTGTACTTGTTTTTGCTTGATTAATATTGAATGATTGCTTTAATGCCTTTTGGTATCACTTGATTCTCATACATTGCAACAAGTGGTAACATCTTTCTCCTCTCTATTCATGATTTGTTTTTGATGTTGACAAAGAGGGAGAGAGAAAGATAAAAGATAAAATAGTAAGAAAAATTATCTATTGTTTTATGAGACAACTTTTTATATATGAAAAATATGAAATCTTCAATTGTCTCATATAAGCAATCAATGTAAAACCAAGGGGGAGTAAACTATATGCAAATAGATATTTTCTTTGTTGTTGCTCCTAACCTACAGGTGGTTGTCATCATCAAAAAGGGGGAGAATGTAAATCATGAAGATTTTGATGACATCAAAAAGAATTTGCTTGAGAAAGGGGGAGATGTAAATCATGCAAGCTTTGATGGTGTCGAGAAGAAATCACATGTTTGTCATCATCAAAAAGGGGGAGAATGTGAATGTATGTATACATGATTTTGATGATGTCAAAGAAGAATCTAACAAGGCTGCTTCAAATGATAAGCATTTGCTTCAAGAATAATTGAAGATTGCTTCAACAAACAAAGCCTTGTTTCAAGATTCACTAAAGACCAAGCCTTGCCTTAAAACAAAGTGCTTTCAAGACATGCAAGGCTCTGGTAATCGATTACCAGGAAGTGTAATCGATTACCAGAAGACAGGGTCGAGAAATAGCTGTTGAAAAAGGTTTTGAATTTGAATTTTCAACTTGTAATCGATTACCATATGTCTGTAATCGATTACCAGCAACAAAACTTTGGAAATTCAAATTCAAAAGTCATAACCCTTCAAATTATAACTGTGTAATCGATTACACAAACATTGTAATCGATTACCAGTGGAAAGTTTTCAGAAAATCTGCCAACAGTCACATCTTTTCATTAGATTTGTGAATGGCAATCAATGGCCTATAAATAGGTGACTTGGGCACAAATTTTACGCAGAGAGTTTTGCTTGGCCAAAATGTTTTATCCTCTCTCAAAAGAAAATGAGAGAGATTCCAAGAGAACTTCATTGTCAAATGCTCTCTCAAGAAATCCTTGATCAAACACTTGCAAAATCTATAAGGATTCTTACATGATCTTCATTGTAATATTCTTCTCTTGAAGAGAGAATTCTTCTTCCATTCTTCTTATTCAATGAGATTGGTTAAGAGACTGTGAGTCTCTTGTTGTAAAGGATTCCTGAACACAAGGGATGGGTTGTCCCTGTGTGGTTTAGACTTTGTAATGGATTTTACAAAGATAGTGGAAATCTCAAGTGGGTTGCTTGAGTATTGGACGTAGGCACGGGTTTTGGCCGAACCAGTATAAAATTGTGTTTGCATTCTCTCTTCCCTTATCTCATTTATGTTATTGCAATCAATTTTGCCTTGCATGTTTATAGAACATTATTAAATTGATTGTTGTTGCTTCTTCTGCATTCTAAACCTGTCCCTCTTAAGATTATTGAGGCCACAAGGTCCAACACTAATAGACGCGGGAGGTCTTGACTTCCATTCAAGGTCAAGGCGAACCTATCCATCCACATAGTCGCTTCTTGATGCAATGCATCAATCACCCTCCCTCTTGCTTCTTTTTCGGCGTACACTTGTGCAAAATCCTCCACTAGCTTTTGTTCATGGGTCACAGACTGGTTCAATTCTTCCTTGTACTGCCCTATGATAGCTAGCATGCTTTGCTCCGTGGCTTCCAAGTGTTGAGCCAAACTCCTTTTGGACCTTGCGCAAGCAGCTAACTCTTCTTTTAAGATCATGCCATGCACCCGTGACTGGTCTCTTTCCTCTCTTCGGAGCTTGAGCTCATTGTTGCTACCCCACAATGCTCCTCGGAATTTCTCTTGGCCATATTCCTCCTTGCGGGCCCTTTTGGTTTCTTGTTCAAGGGCTCTTGCAGTGGCTGCGTTTTCCTCTTGTAACTCGGCATACTCTTTTCGGATGTGTGTAGCGGCTGATTTGAACTTCTCCTTGGCGAGTCTTGCCTTCCCTAGCTCTAATTTTAGAGCTTGGACTTCTTCATCTTCCTCCGGAGCTTCGAAGTTCTCCTCATTGATAACTTTCAATTTGGAGAGCCAATCTAACCCTCGCGTGTGAACTCTTAGCCATCCATGATAACCACTGATGACGCCATTTCGGATGCCTCTAAGCTCCTTGTCTTTCCTCAACGGACTTCTCCACGCCTTGTGGACTCTTTGCATCACCTTGAGACTTTGCGCGCCTAGATCCCTCACAAGGAAAGGCGAGAGACTTTCTTCTGTTGGCGCTCCCCTCATGGGGTACCCTAGCTGTCTTATGGCGAGTGCGGGATTATAATTAATACAACCCCTAGTCCCTATCAATGGAACATTAGGGTAGTCCCCACACGAGAAAAGAACTCCTTCCTTGCCTTCCTTCCAACGAGGAAACCAATTGATTGCGTTGCCTCCTATCCCAGCCAAATGTTGGTCCCAATCGACTCTTCCTTTTTCGGCGCATGAGCGATAACTTTGAAGCGGACACGGGTGTCTTGTGTCTTGTTGGAATAGGTGTGAAACCAACCACACATAGAGAGCGGGTAAACAACAGACAATCCGTGCACTGTTTTTCTCACACCTCCGGTCAAAGGTGTCAAACAAATCTGCCAAGATAGCCACCACCGGACTCTCCTTGCTATGGTGATATGCGAGGAAAGCATCAATGGCGGCTAAGTCCACCAAACCGTCAACGTTCGGAAAGAAGACGACCCCAAAAATCAACAAAGCTAATATATCCGCAAACGGGCCCCACTTCTCTTGGCTCGCCATATCCCTTGCCTTGCCTTCCAAGTATTTCCGAGGCAGGCCCACTACGCCGTTCCGAGTTTGCTTCATGAGATCCATCTCTTTTGCCGAATCTCCAACCACAGCTGCAATCTTGCTCAAGGAGGGAAGAAACCCGGAGAAAAGATACGGTTTTCTCCCCCCAAGAGGGCATCCTAATATTTCCTCAAACTCTTCAATAGTCGGTACCATTTGGAAGTCTCCAAACGTGAAACACCTCAACGGCTGGTCATAGTATTGGGCGAGGGATACGACAGCTTCCGTAAATACCTCCGCTGCGGTCAAATCTAGAATCTTCCCGTACACTTTGCGGAAGGCTTGCCTTTGGAGAGGTCCCATCAATCGTCCCAATTCCTTGAGGCTGGTGACATCTAGACTTTTAACCTTGACTTGATAAAACCTTTTGCCATTTTGATTTGTCCCCATCATTTACCTAAAAAAGGGGTGGATCAAGACTCCGACATGAATGATGCAATGCGTATGCATGAAACGGAAAGAAAACAACACAAATGGGTAATTCACACATACGAGACCGCAGAGATCCAATTTTAATGCTACGTTTAGGGCATGATGGCGCCTCAACGTAGTATTAAAAAGGTTACGCATTACTTTGAAGAAACCAAACATCACTAGCAAAACTATAAACTAGTGCTATTTATCAAAAGATGCATGAGAACAAATGGCACGGAGCATGTTTACTCTTTGCCCCTATTTTGGGAACCTATAGGACAATATCTAGGGGTCTCTAATAACTACTCCCCAACAATTCATAACTCACACAGCTGTTTTCTAGAGGTATCATCACTCAAGATAATAATATTGTGGCGGTATGGAATACAAGCGACAACACATTATAAAGAGAGAAAGCTCTAGACGAGGTTTCACTATTATCAAGCAAGTCGGAGACCTAGCATGATCATAGATTCACCTCCACTCCTTAAATTCCCATGAACCCGGGTGTAGGGCCCCCTTTTTTACTCAAACCCGTGGGTGCTTAGAATGCAGTGTAAAGAATGCAAAATAGACAACAGTTATTTACATTTTACACAGTTCAACAAATGCACACACGAAGTTTCACAAATCCACAATTCCTTAAAATAGGCCTAACTCACAAAAATAGTCCCTAGTGGAGTCGCCAACTGTCGCAACATGCCCTTTTGCGGGCGAGTGAGGCGTGGCTCACGGGTGCGCTTTCCAAAGGAGGAAAGATGCGCGGAGTCGCCACCAACGTTTATTTGTGGAAAACGTCGGAAAAACCGAAGGAAACCGGTCAAAATGAAAATTCTATGTTCGGGAGTTGTATTTACGCTTGAGGAAGGTATTAGCACCTCTCACGTTTGTCTCAAAGGACAACAACCTATTTTTTTAGAATTGTGGAAATTGTATTACCTTAACTTTTATTTCTTTTTATTTTTTGAGGTCGACAAAAGCGGGGCTTTTGCTCCTATGTACCCTCCTTTGGAGAGGAAATTAGACCTACGTAGTTCTTTCTTAAGAGTGAATCAAGCGATTCTTTTTACTTAAAAAGGATCATTTTTAAGGTCCAATGCCTTACAAATGATCACATTGCCACGCCTCGCTCGCCCGCAAAAGGGCATGTTGCGACAGAGAGAGTTGTGTTTTGTTAATTAACTCCTCCATAGCTGGTTCCATGATTCTTTTGTTGAATTAAAGATGTAAATCACAAATTTAATTATATGTATGAACAAAATTACTTTCCGTTATGTGAATGGTGTGCACTAAGTTACTATTCCTATATATATGTGATGCAATCCTCCCTAGGAAGGGACCAATTACCAGAGTCATGAGCAAGAGGCTCCAAGAGGATTGGGCTAGAGCTGCTGAAGAAGGCCCTAGGGTTCTCATGAACCTCTGGGTAGATTTTTGAGCCCATGGGCCAAGGTTGGGTCCACTTATCTTTGTACATATTAGATTAGGATTTCATTATTTTTTGGCCTTGTATTTAGGGCTCCATAATGTAGGTAGGGTACCCTAGAAATGTAGGATTTTTCAGCACTTGTATTTTTGGGCACCTAGACTAGTTTTTGTATTAGGGGTAGTTCTGTAATTTCACATGCATTAAGTGAATATTTGATGTGTGTGTTGGGAAATAAATTTAATTGAATTGGGAGAAGCCCATTCCAATTAAATTTTAGAGGCGGAGGTGAGCATTTGCTTGCTACACCCCATTGCCACATCATATAGTCACACTTTGTGCATGTCCTTCATGTTTTACATGCCTCATGACACCTAAGCATACTTAGTGGAGAATCTTGGACTTGATCTTCGATTAGTGGGCTGAACCATAACTGAAATTCACTAATCATAATTAGTGAAATTTTGGCTCCAAAATTTGGGCTGAACCATAACTGAAATTCACTAATAAATTTAATTTCAAATTCAAGTGAAATTTGAATAGAAATTCAAATTTCCCTCCAATTTTGTGTGACACTTAGGCTATAAATAGAGGTCATGTGTGTGCATTTTTTCAACTTTGATCATTTGAGAATTACACTTCAAAGTTCAGAGGCACAAAATTTTATGCTCCTTCTCTCCCTCTCCCTCCACTCATCTTCTCCTTCCTTCAAGCTCTTATCCATGGCTTCCTACGGTGGCGAGCTTCTTCTTGACTCATCTTCTCCTTGAAGTGGCATCTCCAATCATCTTTCTTCCTTCTCCATTCCGCTGTCATTAAACTTCAAGAAGCAAAGGACTCCATTGATGAAGAAGATCCAAGGCCTACAAGCTCCACATGGAGCTACATCAATATGTGTATTCACTTAAGTAATGGTGCATTGTTCGGTGAATGTATATTCAAAAAAAAATTTACATTCATTTTTCATAAGCAAATTAATGAAATTTTTATTTAAAAATTGAAATTTTTGCAGTCTAGAGTGGTGATATTGTAGCAACGAGGCGGGTCGTTACATCCTTCAATGTTGAACCTTGGAACCCTTTACTTTGCCTCCCCCATGCCTATTTATAGCAAACATTGGCCTTTGGAACCATGGCAGCTCGCCCAGGCGAGCTGATGCTTCATCTTGAAGTAATTTGGCTCGCCTAGGCGAGCTGGTTCCTTCACCCCTAAGCAATTTGGGGGCCTAGGCGAGCCAAAGGCTAGCTTGGGCGAGCCAGGGTCCAGAAAATTCCCTAAAATGACCCTTTTGCCCCTCCCTTTCGGTATCTTTCACATTCCTGATCAAAACATCGAATGATCATCTGTTTCGCACTATAACTAACATTCAACAGCATAAGTTGACTAGCAAGGATTAAAAGATCAACAAACGATAGTCCCCAAACAAAATTAAGGTATGAAAAGCACTGCAATTCATAACCATATATATTAAAAACCAAAAACCCTATACCAATCTACATACGAATTATTTCAAATACACATATAAACAAATAATTCTTATTTGCAAATTTACATAAAAACATATTTATAATTAAAAAGAATTAAATCTTTAAACAATTTTTACAAATTTCAAAATCTATATACCATACGAATCAACTTGATCCGTAAACCATACAGATCAAGTTGATCCGTATAAATCATCTGGTTCAACTTGATCCGTATGGTTCATACATGGCCTCATCTTAAGAAGGGGGGTTGAATTAAGATACAAAGACTATTCCCCAATTAAAATTTCACTCTCTCTTTTTGGATTAACAATGCACCCTTAACATGAATTACTCAAAAGACAATTGAAAATAAACTTCTTTAAAGAAAAAGATAAACAACAATAAATAAAAGAAGTTTAAGGGAAGAGAGAAATGCAAACTTGATTTATATTGGTTCGACCACTTCCCGTGCCTACGTCCAATCCTCAAGCAACCCACTTGAGATTTTCCACTCTCTTTGTAAAACTCCTTTTACAAAGTCTGAACCACATAGGGACAACCCTTCCCTTGTGTTCAGGAATCCTTTACAACAAGAGACCCTCGGTCTCTTAATCCATTTTCAGAAGTAAGAAGAAGAGAAGAAGAAATCTCTCTTGAAAGAGAAAGATATTACAATTGAAGATCAATCAAGATTCCTTATTGAGTATAAAAGTGTTTGACCAAAGAATCCTTTTTGAGAGGATAAGACATTTCAGTTCAGAAAAACTCTCTTAATCTTTTGAGAGGATAAGACTTTTGGGGCAATAAAAACTCTCTAGAATTTTCGTATCCCAAATCACTTATATATAGGCTTTTGATGGCCATTCAAAAACATTTGAAAATATGTGACTGTTGGGAGTTATATTCAAAAATCCTCACTAGTAATCGATTACAATAATGGTGTAATCGATTACACAGTTACTTCTGAAGAGTTATGACTCTTCTCATTTGAAATTTGAATATTTAAACACTGGTAATCGATTACCAACTTACTGTAATCTATTACACAACTTTGAAATTTAAATTCAAATTTGTTATGGTTGTTTTAAAACGTTCCTAACCTCTGGTAATCGATTACAAGCCATGTGTAATCGATTACGTGCTTTCTAAAATATTTAAAACCTTTTAAAACCTTTTCAAAAAACATATTGGCCACTGGTAATCGATTACCAGAGAGTAAATCTGAATTTAAAATGATTTAGATAAAATTATTTGGCGAAACATTTTGCTTTTTCAATTTGGAAACTTCTTCCTAAGATTCTAGAGATTAACTTGATCATATATCTTGATTTTCATGGATTCTTGGATTCTTGTCTTGAATAAAACTTGAGAAGCACTTGATCCTTTGGCATCATCAAAACATCAAAATATCTTGCTTCTACATATAAACCATACGGATCAACGTGATCCATATAAACCTTACGAATCAACTTGATCCATATAAACCTTACAGATCAACTTGATCTGTATGTTGAAATTAAACATAGGGATCAACTCACTCAGGGAAACCAGCAACACCAACTCGCGTACCTGGTGTACCTCCGATGACGAACCAACCACCGCAACAATGACCACCAACCGGTAACACTTTCACCTCCATCCAAACGGCACCTCACTCAACGACAAAAACTAACAGAGAAGAAAGCGAAGCGCAAATGCCACAAAATAGTAAAACCAACTTAAGAAAAGGAAGAAGAAGACATAGGGGTAATTCTGGAACCTATGATGATCGCGAACCTTGGTTCGTGGGAACAGAATGACAACAGTAGAGTACGAGAAGCGAGATTCTTTTCTGGAGTCGCCAAGTCGACATGATGACGTTGGGATTATTTTGGGAGAGAGTTGTGTTTTGTTAATCGACTCCTCCATAGCTGATTCCATGATTCTTTCATTGAATTAAAGATGTAAATCACAAATTTAGTTATATGTATGAACAAATTTACTTTCCGTTATGTGAATGGTGTGTACTGAGTTACTATTCTTATATATATGTATATATATATGTGTGTGTGTGTGTGTGTGTGTGTGTGTGGATTCACTTAAGTAATGGTGTATTGTTTGGTGAATGTATATTCAAAAGAAAAATTTACGTTCATTTTTCATAAGTAAATTAACGGAGTTTTCATTTAAAAATTAAAATTTTTACGGTCTAGAGTGGTGATATCGTAGCGACGAGGTGGGTCGTTACATTAGTGGTATCAGAGTCGGTCGAACCTTTTCGTCCAGTAAGTTGTGAGTCTGCTATTTTTTTCTGTGCATTTTGTGGTTGCCTTGTTGAATGCTTAATGTTTGTTGTTTACAATTGGAACTTACTCACTTTGTTGTGTTTCCATGAGTTATAGAGATTTGATTTTTGTAGTCATAACATGTTTGTTCTCCTGATGTATGCTATACCATGAGTTTCAATGTCATGTCATGAGTTATCAAACTGGCCATCCGTATAATTTATGAAGTGCAATGGGATGATATGGCAAGCGATCAGGAAATACAAATGATGGAAAGTGAGTGTTAATGTCTCGAGAGAGGACTAGTTTAGAGGAATACTTTTTCGAGGCATCAACTCTCAAAAGTAACCAAGTAGGGACTTGTGATGGTTGTGATTTTTGTGTTGCTCTTTTTCTTGTGTGTATTCTTTCCATGTCTCACTTCCTAGTGTGTATAGGGAGTGATGGCTGGACGGAATGATCGTTGATGCTCTCCAAGCCTTAGCTCAGGTTATAGGGAATCCAAATAGGGGAGAAGCTACTGGAATTGTTGAGTACCAAGGGTTGGACCGCTTCCAATGGAACAATCCTCCTGCTTTCAATAGAGGATACAACTCTGATAGTGCTCATAATTGGATAAGGGAAATTGAGAAAATTTTCTGAGTGATGGCATGTTCAGAAGGGAAAAAAGTTGTTTTTGGTAAATATACTCTGGTGGAAGAAGCTGAGTATTGGTGGGAGGATACTCGCCAATGCCTAGAGCCTGAAGGTCAAGAGGTGACCTTGGATGTCTTCAAGAGGGTATTTTTGGAGAAATACTTTCCTGAGGATGTCAGGAACAAGAAGGAGATGGAGTTCTTGGAGCTCAAGTAGGGAAACATGACTGTGGCTGAATATGCAGTCAAGTTTGAGGAGCTGGTGAGGTACTTTCCCCATTATCAAGGGAGAGATGGTGAAAGTTCTAAATGTGTGAAGTTTCTAAACAGCTTGCGACTTGAAGTGAAGTAAGCTATGAATTACCAGGGTGTTCGTCAGTTTCCACTCTTGTTTAACATGTGCAGGATTTGGGATGAAGATTCTTGAGACAGGGTGAGCTATTATAAGATTATAGGTCCAATAAAGAACAAAAAGAATGGACCTCAACATCAGGGAAAATCGTACTCGGCCCTTCCTAAGCAATATTGTAGTGGTAGCAAACCCAATATCTTCCCCACTTAGATCAATTGTTACAAATATGGTAAGCCAGGGCACATCTCCTCAAATTATGTTGATGAAGGCATGACATATTTTAATTGTAGACAAATGGGGCATATCCAGAGAGATTGTCCATATGCTAAGAAGGAGCAGAATGGTGGGGTCTGAATGACCAAACTGGACATCCGAAGGCCACAGGAAGAGTCTTTACCCTTAACGATGCTGAAGCTTTGAAATCCAAAATCTAATCCAAGGTAAATGTTTCATAAATGGGATTCCCTTACTCGTGCTATTCGATTCCGGTGCAACCCATTCATTTATATCCTATTCGTGTATAGGGAAACTTAAGCTTTTTGTGTCTTCTTGAAATAAAGATCTGGTGGTAGAGACTCCAACTAGTGGTTATGTGTTAACTTCTAATCTGTGTTTGAATTGTCCTGTGGAAATTTCTAGTAGAACATTTTTGATTGATCTGATTTGTTTGCCTTTGAGCCAAATTGATGTTATTCTGGGTATGGATTGGTTATCTTCCAACCATGTCTTGTTAAACTGTTTTGATAAAACTGTGGTGTTTGATGGTTCTGGAGTGAGTAAGGATATGATGTTTATCTCTGCCAAACAAGTTGTGACATCTTTAAAAGAAGATGCTCAAGTGTACATGATCTTGTCTAACCTGGAAATAGAGACAAAGGTTTCCATGTGTGACCTCCCTGTTGTCAGAGAGTTTCCTGAAGTGTTCCCTAAGGATATATCCAGTCTACCACCCGAGAGAGAGATAGAGTTTTCCATAGACCTGGTACCTGGTGCTAGACCCATATCCATAGCCCCTTATAGGATGTCTCCTATAGAGTTAGCTGAGCTTAAGAAACAGTTTGAAAAGTTGTTGGAGAAGTGGTCTGTAAGACCCAGTGTATCTCCATGGGGAGCATCAGTGTCGTTAGTAAAGAAGAAAGATGGGACCATGAGGTTGTGTGTAGACTACCGCTAGTTGAATAAGGTGACGATCAAGAATAAGTACCCTTTGCCTAGAATAAAAAACCTTATGGACCAGCTGGTAGGAGCTTGTGTGTTTAGCAAGATAGAACCTAGGTCAGGTTACCATCAGATCCGAGTGAAGTCTAAGGATATACCAAAGACTGCTTTTAGGACCCGTTATAATCACTATGAGTATCTAGTCATGCCCTTTGGTGTGACTAATGCTCCAGGTGTGTTTATGGACTACATGAATAGAGTCTTTCACCCTTACCTTGATAGTTTTGTGGTAGTATTCATAGATGATATTTTGGTATACTCCAAGACTAGAGAGGAACATGAAGAACACTTGAGGATTGTGCTGCATACCCTTAGGGACCAACGACTTTATGCTAAGTTTTCCAAGTGTGAGTTTTGGTTAGAGAAAGTTAGTTTCCTAGGGCATGTGATATCTCAAGGGGGTATAGCTATAGATCCCTCTAAGATAGAAGCCATTATTGAGTGGGAGAGTCCTAAATCTGTTTTTGAGATTAGGAGTTTTCTGTGCTTAGTAGGATATTACCGGAGATTCATAGAAGGTTTCTCCAAGTTAGCTTTACCTTTGACTAAACTAACTTGTAAGGGTCGAGGTTTTGTGTGGGATACCTAATGTGAGCATAGTTTCCGAACCCTTAAGGAAAAATTGATGACCGCTCCAATGCTAGTTTTGCCTAACCTGAGAGAACCCTTTGAGGTGTATTGTGATGCATCAAAGATGGGTTTAGGAGGAGTGTTGATGCAAAATGGCCAAGTAGTGGTCTATGCTTCTAGACAACTCAAGACTCATGAGAGGAATTATCCCACCCATGATCTGGAGTTGGCTGCTGTAGTTTTTGCCATTAAGATGTGGAGGCATTACCTGTTTGGCTCCAAGTTTGAGGTGTTTAGTGATCATAAGAACCTTAAGTACTTGTTTAGTCAGAAAGAGTTGAACATGCGTCAAAGGAGTTGGTTACAGTTTCTTAAAGATTATGATTTTGAGCTTAGCTACCATCCCGGCAAAGCCAATGTAGTGGCTGACGCCTTGAGTAGGAAATCCCTACATATATCTGCCTTGATGGTTAGAGAGATGGATCTCCTAGAAAAATTTAGAGACCTTAGCCATGCATGTAAGGTTACTCCTAATAGTGTGAGATTAGGAACTTTGAGGATCACGAGTGAATTACTAGGAGATATCAGGGAGGGCCAGAAGACTGATCCTTTTCTAAGGACTCAGTTAGAAGCTATAGAGTCAGGAAGAGATAGTAGTTTCAATGTTGGATAGGATGGAGTCTTGAGACTTCAAGATAGGATTTGTGTTCCCAATGTGAGCGAACTTAGGAAGATGATCCTAGAGGAAGGACGTAGGAGTAACCTGAGCATCCATCCTAGTGCTACCAAGATGTATCAGGATTTGAAGATGATGTTTTGGTGGCCCAACATGAAGAGAGAGGTTAGTGAGTTTGTGTATGCATGTTTAGTGTGGCGTCCCCAAAATAATGACTGGTTTAATAGTAATAATTTAAACAACAAAAACCATGGGAAATTTTTTTTTTCTTTTTCTTATTCGTTTCTTTCACTTTTCACAATAATCAAGTTCAGAAGGAAAATCATCACTATAGAGTCCTGAATGGCCAGTTCACAACTCTATTCGGAGTCATTTCTTTCTGATCACTCATAACTTCTAAATATTTTGCTGTTTCAAAATGAAGAGTGTACCAGCCATTACTTTAGGTCGTCACATGAAAATAATAGAATAAAATACGATCGATAAACTCTTTTGCAAATAAAGTTTGCTAATGCTTTCTTTTCAAATAACAAGATTAAACATAAGTACATTCATCATTTAAAGTTGTCCAAAATATGGGAGTTTTGCAAAATACATAGTGTCATCCCGAGCAAAAGTATCCACTGTAGTAGCCTCAGCCACATGTATACAATCATCAAATTCCTATACAATAGGTCTACCCATACAAAAACAAAAGAGTAAACCTAACAGTCAGTACTAGATACACCCACCCTCAAAAAGTATATAAAACTAGTCTAAGGAGCTGTCTACTATGATGAAGAGCCTCCACTAGTCGCCATCTCTCCAGGGCCGCTCTCCTCCGTAGAGTCTGCCTCAGATGCCGACATGACGTCCTCGGGAGAATCCACCTCAAGGGGTGGGTCCTCATCACCCTCTAGAAAGTCAAGAGCATCCACAGCAAGCTCAGGAGGTAGCTCCTCTGGGTCTTCCTCAGATGACGTCACCTCGATCACTTGGACTGGCTCCACTAGACGATATGGTGTAGGCGTGGGTAATATCCACTCCACAGTGCGCTGAAGCGTACGCGCGGGTTCATCTGGATGCACCAATGAAGTAGCCGTGAATCGAATCGTGCCCCGAAATCGGCACCTCACATTGCCTTCGAGGGTCTCCCAAGCTCCCTCTAGGTACTCCATCTCCACTCGGTCATGGATTAGTTGCGCTGCCATCACGATCTACAAGAAATAAAAGAAAGGGGTAGACTCTTTCACGTGATATCTAACTACGGAGCAACACAATGCGTCTCATAACCACTACATGTAAGTAAAAAGGGTATCTCAAGGCTTTTCATCTCTGTTAATCGATTACACAGCCTTGGTAATCGAATACCAGAGGCTAAACTCGAATTTCACTTTTAAGCCTTGTAATCGATTACCCACCCTTGGTAATCGATTACCAGAGGCCATATCCCATGTAACACTCAAAGTTCACAGCTGGCCAGCCACCACACAAGCCTCCTTGCTTTGTGGTCTTTGTTCTTTTATCTGTTGACTGCCAGGAGCTCTCCTGTTTAGGTACATCACAGGTTCTCACTGACTGACTATGCCCGGGATGGGTCGGGATTGGTCAAGCTTGGTTTTGGGCAATAGCACCCCACCTGACGTCCCCAAGGTCTCCTGACCCCCGCGACATATCTCCAGGTACCACTCTGTGGTCAACGAATAAAAGTAGGAAGTCTCACCCTTCCACACTTCCTCACTTAAAGCTTGTAGGATTATGGGGTACCCATCACATGTGGTACTAGGTGGCGATCGGGCGATGGTGCAAGACAATTCTCCACATCCACAAAATCACGTATAAACCCACCATCCCCTGTTGCCCACCTCCAACTGAGCTCACGTACTCCCACGTAGCCCTTATCCTCGTTCCTCTCAACACCGGGTCCCCATCAATCCTCCCAAGCTTCCACAACATCCAAGTAATTCCACATCCAATCATCATGAACTAACAAAACCAAGCAAAATAGGCAAAGGCAGAAAACTCTGCCCACAACACAAACCAATATCACAGCTTTTCACATACAAATACCCTAGTAACATTCTCTTCGTTCCAATTCGTTAACCGTTGGATCGACTCGAAAATTTTACTGGAAGTCTCTAGTACATAAGTCTACATTTTGACCGTTGGGATCTGCTAGAAAACGTCCAGAACCCAATCGGTGCTACTCTTTCCACAACCAGTAATTTCATTACATTTTCTGCACAAAGTCAAATTCTGCTGCACCTAGTTGACAGCAAAATTCTGCATAAGTGCAGATTTTCGAAATCACACTCTCCCTCATCCAATTTTGCCCAAATTGAATCCTACAAGTCCCAAATCATGTGTCAATCATGTCTAAACCAAGTACAAGCTTCAGACCAAAATAACTCAAAATCTAGGCATCTAAACCCCCTCAATTTAGTGGATTTTTCAAGGTTTGAGAAGTGAAAATGAGAATGGGGTAAATTTGGAGCAAACTTTCACCTCAAACAAGTCTATATCATCAATCTAAACTTGCTCAAACTGGTTTTACGCCTAAAATTCCACCGAATCAAAATTTGACTCCTCAACACCCAATTTTTACCCTAGAAATGGTTCTTGCCTTCACTTTGGTCATTTGTTTTCCTCTCTTGCACAGCCCAAGCTTTCTCATAAGTCCTAAATGACATTTCAAACTAGGATTAACTCATTTTAACCTCCATTTACCACTGAATCCAGATTTGGCCTTCCAAACCCTCAAAGCATCACACTTTTCCACTCACAGGACTACATTCTCACTTTCTAACCCTAGGTTAACTCTACCCTTCATCCCTAGCAGTTTTCCATCAGCAATTTCAGCACATAAACATCACAAGCATCATCATAAAAACCCTAAAACAGAATGGGTAAGCTTGACTCACACCAAACATGGCAAGTTCAACATGCTTTCAACAAATTCCTTCACAAATAACTACCACAATGCATAAACCTAGTAAAACTACCCATCATATCTCCCCAAACCCCATACCCACAAAATTTTAGGTGAGAAGAAGTCTACCCAAACCTGAAATTTCGAAGTCCCACACGTAGAGATGCGCTTCACGACTCCGAAAATGCCCTCCTTTCGCGATTTGGAGCAGAAATGGCTACCAAAGGTTGGAGCTTTGTTGAAGCTTCAATGGTGGAGGAAGAAGAAGAGAATGGCAACGTGAGAGAGAGAGGGAGAAAGGCTTCAGAAATTTTGGGGCTGAGTGAGGAGAGAGAGAGTGTTGCTTTTTGGTTTAAAAAGGCTTTTCTCTTTTCTATTATTTTATTTTAAGCTATGCCACATGTCTCCATTTGAGTGGAGCAAAAGGGCCCACTTTTTCTCTTCATGTGACTCATGCTCAGCCACATGAAGAGAAAAATCTGACCTTTTGAAATGCCAAAATCCTGCCTCAGTTTGCGTGTCGTTCCTCTGGTTCCAGTCCCTCGCGTTTCTCTGCGCCCGTCGGGGCCAGTTTTCGAAAGTAGGCAATATATATATCAAAACGCTCAGGATAAAACCCCGAGTGTGGTTCAGAGGTTGATTTTGTTAAATTTTAAGTTGCACGCAAAATGATGATTTTTAGACTAATTAATGGAGAATTAACCTATAACCATCCAGTTATGGATTTCTCTTCCTTAATTAGCCTAACCCGCGTATCTTTTCCCCCAAAAATACCTACTTCTACCAGAAATATATACATATATACATACACTGAATAATACTTATATATATATATATATATATATATATATATATATATATATATATATATATATATATATATATATATATATATATATATATATATATATATATATATATATATAGCCATTCAAAATGCACCGTTTACAAAAATTCCGGGTAGAAATTTCCAGGATGTCACATTTAGTCTATCAGAAGGCTAAGATAGAACATTAGAGACCTTCAGGGAAGTTACAACCCTTAGAGATACCCCAATGGAAGTGGGACAATATTTCTATGGCTTTTGTTGTAGGACTACCTAGGACCCCTAGAGCTTTAGATTCTATCAGGGTTATTGTTGACAGACTGACCAAGTCTGCTCACCTTATTCCCATTAATATTAGATTTTCCTTGGAGAAGTTGACCTCCCTGTATATTAGTGATATTGTCAGATTACATGATGTGCCATCTAGCATAGTGTCTAATAGAGATCCTAGGTTTACCTCTAGATTTTGGGAGAGCCTGAATAGAGCGTTGGGAAAAAAGCTCAGACTGATGGCCAAACTGAATGGACCATTCAGTCACTGGAGGACCTTTTGAGGGCGTGTGTCTTAGAGAAAAAGGGGAGTTGGGAGAGTTTTCTGTCGTTGATAGAGTTCACTTATAATAATAGTTTTCACTCTGCCATTGGCATGGCTCCCTATGAAGCTCTGTATCGTAAAAGGTGTATGACACCCCTATGTTGGCTAAAGCCCAGAGAAGATCTCACCTTAGGAACTGAAGTGGTACAACAAACCACCGAGAAGGTCGAGTTGATCCAAGAAAGGATGAGGATTGCTCATAGTAAGCAATATAGTTATCAGGATAAGACGAGGAAAGACCTAGAATTCGAGGCTGGTGATCATGTATTCTTGAGAGTCACTCCATGGACTGGGGTTGGTCGAGCATTGAAATCCCAAAAAACTCACACCTCACTTTATCTCTCCTTTCCAAATTCTTAAAAGAGTCGATCCTTTGGCATACCAAATTGCATTGCCCCCGTCTCTTTCTAATCTTCACAATGTCTTTCATGTGTCTCAACTCTATAAGTATATCCATGATCCGCCTCATGTGATCGAATTGGATAACATACAAGTGAAGGAGAACTTGACATATGAAATATTGCCTTTGAGGATTGAGGATAGGCGAACAAAGCACCTAAGAGGGAAGGAGATTCCATTGGTCAAGGTGATCTGGGGAGGTGCATCAGGACAAGATGCCACGTGGGAATTAGAGAGTCAGATACGAGTAGCCTATCCATCCTTGTTTGAGTCAGGAAAATTTTGGGGACAAAATTTCTAAAAGGGTGGGAGAGTTGTAACACCCTGAAATATTACTAATTATATAAATCGATGTTTAATTGTATTTATCGTGTCATTTGACTATATGATTGACTTGAATGAGTTGAGGTATGACTTGAATTAGTCATGTGTGAATTTCTTGATGTGGATGTTGAGTTATGTGAGTTATGTGGAGTTTTGTTGAACTAAGTTGAAATTATGAGATTTCAAATTTTACCTAAACCTATTGTCATACCCTAATTTTGTCCGGGGATTATTATTTGATGATATACAACCTTTGATTGGCCGCTTCGAGATACTTGGCACCCTTTGTTGCACAATATGTGAAGTCCCGAGATGTGCCGAAAATCAAAAGGAAGCAGGCTTACGTGATCCGTGAAAATTCCGTAATGTGACAGAAATCGAAAGGAGGTGTTTTTCGCAATTCGTAGGTTTTCGTAACTTCTTCGAAAGCTAAAAAAGAGTAAATACATAATCCATAAGGATTCGTAACCTTGCGGAAGGAAAATAAGTATCGTTACGAAATTCGTAAAGTTTTGTAACGTTACGAAAAAAGAATTACCAAAAAAGGTTAAGGGGGGTGCATTTAGTAAAAATGGGGGTACAAATAGCAATCAGGCCCACTTGGGCCTTCCAGATTCTTCCTCCAGAAGGCTGTTGCTTCTGGAGGAAGCAACCTTGCTCGCCTGGGCGAGCTGGGTGGCAAGCTCCTCCCCTATTTTGCTATAAATAGGGGGAGGAGTGAAGAGGGAAGGGGTTCAGCCTTCTTGGCACTTCTTATTCTTTCGAAATTGCTGAGGAAAATTGTTTCCGTGAAGAAAATCCAAGCCGAGGTGCTTCGTTTTCTTCAGTCTTCAATTGGTAAGTACCCCAAACCGAGCTTTTCAATTCATTCTATGTACCCGTGGTGGTCCACATTTTGTTTCATGTATTTTTATTCTCGTTTTCATTCGCTTTCTGTACCCCCTTTTGACGTGCTTCAGTCATTTATTTAAGTCATTTCACGCCTAATCTAAAAATAAAATAAATTTCCACCGATCATTTGAATTGTAGTATTCGTTAATTTCTGTTAAAATGAATTCCGACCGTTCGGTCGTGCCGTAACCACGTTGGAAATAAAAAAAGAGGTAAAATAATAATATAATAATAAAAAAAATATCTTTAGGTGAAATGAAGCACAAAAATCAATCGGACGTTTTCTCTTTGGGATTTCTCAGTCTTAATTGAATTGACTAAAAACTAAAGCGAAACTAAGGCTAAAATTAATTCACCAAGTCAAGCTCGTCCACCAAAAAATCACTAAAAAAGGGATTTGAAAGTTTTATCTCAGCTTTTTCTTACTAAGTTAAATGGATCATTTTTAAAGGCCCAACACCTTTAAGTGATCACCTTTCAAGTAAAAGAATCGCTTGATTCACCTTTAAAGAAAGAACTATGTAGGTCTGATGTCCTCTTCGATGGAGGGTACGTAGGAGCAAAAGCCCCGCTTTTGTCGACCTCAAAAAATAAAAAGAAATAAAAGTTAAGGTAATACAATTTCCACAATTCTAAAAACAGGTTGTTGTCCTTTGAGACAAACGTGAGAGTTGCTAATACCTTCCTCAAACGTAAATACAACTCCCGAACTTAGAATTTTCATTTTCGACGTTTTCCTCCTTTGGAAAGCGCACCCGTGAGCCTCGCCTTCGCTCGCCCGCAAAAGGGCACATTGCGACAGTTGGCGATTCCACTGGGGACTATTTTTGTGAGTTAGGCCTATTTTAAGGAATTGTGGAATTGTGAAACTTTGTGTGTGCATTTATTGAACTGTGTAAAATGTAATAACTGCTGTCTTTTCCACTTTTTTACACTGCATTCTAAGCACCCACGGGTTTGAGTGAAAAAAAAGGGGCCCTATACCCAGGTTCATGGAAATTTAAGGAGTGGAGGTGAATCTATGATCATGCTAGGTCTCAGACTTGCTTGATAATAGTGAAACCTCGTCTAGAGATGATACCTCTAGAAAACAGCCGTGTGAGTTATGAATCGTTGGGAGTAGTTATTAGAGACCCCTAGAGATTATCCTATAGGTCCCTAAAATAGGGGCACAAAGCGAACACGTTGCGTGCCTTTTAAACACTGTCATGCATATAACCTAAAGGTCATGTACGCCCTTGTTGTATGATTATTTGAGGATATTGTCATGCTGTGTAAATCCCCCTGTTGCGCTTTTGCGCATCTGCATCATGTTGTCACACATGTGTTGTATGTGGGTCTCGTCTTTTGTCGTGGGAAGTCGGAAGATCCATATTGTCTTCTTAACTGCACACATGGGGCACTGCGCCCCAAAATGCGCAAGTAAGGAGAGATGATTTTCGGGGCTCTCGTGTCCGTAAATGCATTCATATCATGCATCGCATAAGCATCTCTTCATGGCATCATAATGAACATATCGTTCCTACATTTGTCCGTTATCATATTCCAACCTCACATTTTGCATGAGTCATTGCATCATCATGCATATGCGTTCACTGTCTTTATGATCTACAAATTGCATACCTTTTTGTTCTACATGTTTGCTCATACATGATCCTTGTGCCTTCCTCTACAAAACAAAAACCAAAAAAGGGAAGCGCGGAAATTCACGCTGCATTCTTAGTTGCATATATTCGGTACCATGAGCCAACCATGTTGGGATCATAAACCCATTTCACTTAAAAACAAAATGATTGAACATGGTACCTAATGCATGGTTAACTAAGAAAGGATGTTTCTTCGGGCATCTCAATCTCATAATTACATTTTTCATGCATAGCATGCATATTCCCGAGTCTTTCATCCCTATGAAATGTTGATGAAGTATTGGCGATCAAAATTGCCATTCCCTGGGTTATGGGGTTGAACCAAGCTCGTGCTTTTATGAAAAGATTCATCGAGTCAAGTTGAAGTATGGAAGTAACCATCTTGCAAAAGTTGGGGCAAAAGGTGGATTGTGTTACATCATTGCTTCGGCTACTGTCAAACACATTTAGGATTGTTGATATCCTTGTTACTTCCAGTTTCACCTTGACAAAGATGTCATGGACCAAGTTGAAAATCTAAATTGATTCAACCCCATGTCCTGTGTAAAAATTCGCAATACTTCAACTATGCATCATTCGCATACATCCATGCTTTTCATTGGTTGCATTGCTCATTACATTCTTTCCTTGAAAAAAAAAATAAAAAAAGGGAGAACTTAATCATTGTTATAAAAAAGAAAAAGAACCCGTTTTACGACGCCCTTACCGAACCTGTGCTAGAGCTAGAGTAATGGGTGAAGTAGAGGAGATACAAGAGAAGATAAAGGCCGACATGGAGGCCATGAAAGAGCAAATGGCCACGATGATGGCCATGATGAGCATGAGGAAGATAATAGAAGCCAATGCGGTTACAATTGCCGCTACCAGCATTGTTGCTAAGGTGAACCCGATGCCCCCATCTGGCCTCAACCAAATGAATCATCCAACCTTAGATATGGTAGGCAAAGATTTGGGAAGTAGGGGCGGCCCCCATTATGCGCAAAACGAGCACGCCTTCCCGCCATATGGCTTGCCTCTCAACTATACGCCACCCAATGTGGCGTACACTCCCAATGACGATGTCAATAACTCCACTCCTATACCCATTGAGAGCCAACAACCCCAAACCGATCATGCATATGTCTCTTAAACTGTGGGGGAGACACATTAAATTCCCCACCACAATCTAGCCGACTTCGAGCCTTGCCGCGGATATGCCACGGAAGGGCAAGCAGTTGGTGGTATACCCCTACAAAACCCTTTGGAAGGACCTCAGTATCACCCACAACTACGCCTCTTGCATTCCATAACAAGCAAAAACCCTCATGCTATGGCAGAAATGGGAAAGTTGGATCATCTAGAGGAAAGGCTCAGGGCCATTGAAGGAGGTGAAGATTATGCCTTTGCTAACCTAGAAGAGTTGTTCCTAGTACCCAATATCATCACCCCTCCCAAGTTCAAGGTGCTGGACTTTGATGAGTACAAGGGGACTACTTGCCCCAAGAACCATCTAAAGATGTATTGTCGGAGGATGGGGACATACGCAAAAGATGAGAAATTGCTGATACATTCCTTCCAAGAAAGTCTTACTGGGGTAGCTGTTACCTGGTACACTAACTTGGAACCTTCCCGAGTCCATTCTTGGAAGGACCTAATGGTTGTCTTCGTTAGGCTGTGTCAGTATAATGGCTTCGGATAGGATGCAACTACAGAACATGTGCAAAAAGGGGGCACGGATCTTTCAAAGAATACGCCCAAAGGTGGAGAACCTGGCAGCTCAAGTGGCACCTCAATGACGAAAAAATTGATGACAATGATAGTAGACACATTACCAGTATTCTACTATGGAAAATGGTGGGTTACACACCTTCAAGCTTTGCGGATTTGGTCTTCGCCGGCGAAATGATCGAAGTGGGTCTAAAAAGAGGCAAACCTGATCATCTTGCTTTGATAAATGCAAAAAAAAAAAAAAACTGGGGCAAATGAAGAGGGTGAGGATGAAGGAGAAGCCCGTGCTGTGACTGCCATTCCTATACAGCCAAGTTTCCCACCAACCCAACAATGTCATTACTCAGCCAATAACAAACCTTCTCCTTACCCACCGCCCAGTTATCCACAAAGGCCATCCCTAAAATCAACCACAAAGCCTACCTACCGCACTTCCAATGACAAACACCACCTTTAGCATAAACCAAAACACCAACCAAGAAATGAATTTTGCAGCGAGAAAGCCTGTAGAATTCACCCCAATTCCAGTGTCCTATGCTAACTTGCTCCCATATCTACTTGATAATTCAATGGTAGCCATAACCCTAGCCAAGGTTCATCAACCTCCATTTCTCCGAGAATACGACTCGAACGCAACGTGTGCTTGTCACGGAGAAGCCCCGGGGCATTCCGTTGAGCATTGTAGGGCTCTGAAGCGTAAGGTGCAAGGTCTAATTGATATGGGCTGGCTGAAATTTGAGGAGAATCGCGTGTAAATCTTGACATTGACAAGAGATGTCACACATGGGGCAATTTTGAAAGCTGTTGTTAGATGTCTCTAATGACTCATTAGGATTTCCTACATCTCGTGTCCAATCTTGTTGGATGACCGGCCCTCTCGATGGGCCGATCTCTTGTTTTCTCATAAAGGTGGACCCTTGGGTACTAGTACCTATCACCTTTAGAGGACCATATGTCCTCGCCATCAGAGGATTGCACATCCTCGCCTGCAGAGGGCTGCACGCCCTCGCCTTTAGAGGGCTACGCGTCCTCATTTTCAGTATGCTCCATATCCACACCTTAGAAGAATATAAGGTCCTTTGCCCTTAGATGCTTAACCGAGACTTGCGCTCCCGGTTAAGGGGCCAGTAGTTTCCTTTTATCAGTTCCTGGGCCACCCCCTGATATTGGAGGGCGACCAACTGTGCGAGCACATCCAGAGAGGGAGGCTATCACGCATCTACTATGCATACCGGGGCAAGATTTCCCCCATGCCGCTACAAAAAGACGAGTGCGGACCATGCGCAGCAACATGACCACCCTTACGTGGATGACGTTGCTATTTAGCAACATTCTGCCCAGCGACCACAATGCCAATCTCCCCCTACAGATGTATCAGTTGGTCTGTATCGTCATGACATAGGTAAGTATGCACATGGCTCAATTGATTTCTGATGTCATCTATTGTTTGCAGGGACCGCGCCCACAAGACACCCAGTGGACCCGAAGAAGTCCAACAGGGCCCTGGGGTTTCCAGCTCTGGTTACGGGCCTCTGTCAGTCCTACCGGGTGCCCGTTCCCCCAGCAAAGTCATGCCATCGTGACATAGGAAAGTATACATATGGTTCAACTAATTTCTGATACCATCTATTGTTTGCAGGAATGGCACCCACAAAGACACCCAATGGACCCGGAGAAGTCCAACAGGGCCCTGGGGTTTCCAGCTCTGGTTACGGGCCTCTGTAGTCCTACAAGGTGCCCGTTCCCCCCGACAAGGTCACGTCATCATGACATAGGTAAGTATGCACATCGCTCAACTGATTTCTGATTTCATCTATTGTTTGCAGGGATCGCGCCTGCAAGACACCCAGTGGACCCGAAGAAGTCCAACAGGGTCTTGGAGTTGTCAAGCTCTAATTACGGGTCTCTGTCAGTTCTACGGAGTGTCTGTCACCTCCAGTAAGGGCATCAGGCCCCCTACTAATCGAGCTTTCATCAAGAAGTACTGCGTCCCCATGCAGGCGCAGGGCGAAACACCACAACAGCCTGGGGATGGCCGGCAGCGGGCAATAGACGCACCGCCATCACATCTAGAGTTCACCTCAGCTCATCCACAAAAAGGTTAGAGCATTGCTTACAACCCATGGCCGACCAATAAGCGACCAAGTCCAAAGCCAAAGGTAAGCAAAGTACTAGGTCCGTGACCATCAAGCCATCAAGCATCCAGCTCAAGACGTTAAAGAAGCGCTACTAGGAGGCAACCTAGTACCTTTCAAATCTATGCTTGTTATTCATAGAAGGACACACCTATTTGCTCATGATCTTAGGAATTTAAATAATACAAGCACAAGCTCGGAAGGTAGTCATACCTCACAAAAAGAAATATGTATATATGTATGTTTAGGTAGAAAGATACCTTGGATATGCATGTATGTAGCAAAAAATACTTCACAAAATATATATATGTATGTTTAGGTAGAAAAATACCTTGAATATGCATGTATGTAGCAAAAATACTTCACAAAATATATATATGTATGTTTAGGTAGCAAGATACCTTGGATATGCATGTATATAGAAAAAATATCTCACAAAACATATATATGTATGTTTAGGTAGCAAGATACCTTGGACACACATGTATATAGCAAAATACCTCCCAAAAATATACGTATGTTTAGGTAGCAAAATACCTCATGAAAAAAGAGAGCGAGCAAGAAAAGAATAAGGAGGAAGAGGAAAAAATAGAAAAAAAATAAATAAAAAATAAAAAAAATAAAAAGTTGTCTAGCTAAAAAACAACATGCTTGTGAAAAGAGATAATTTCCAACTTTTCTTTGAAAGATTTTACTGATCTTAACCAGTTTTTGAAAAAAAATGTGTATACACTTGATGAGTGAATGCTGTGAAAAGTTTTCGAACGCCTAAGATAGACTCGGATGAATGCACAAATTGATAGAAGAACATATTTTGGAAATACTGGGTTGACTTAAAATAGGGAAAATGAATCCTGAGCCCTAGTGTCACATGGCCATAAAAACTTTATGCTTGAGTGTCCACATGGGTGCATGCATGACCAGTTTTGCATAAAATTTCCTAATCACCATTGTTGCATGTGTATCATGGAAATAATGTAGGACATCCCCTTTATCCCCGAACCGCTGGCCAAACCCTGACATATATCATGACCAGCCGTTCTACAAGCCTTGAGCCAAAATCCCAACTTATCATAAACTTTGACCCGGGGTGAGAATGTCAATCCTTGCCCTCGGAAAACAAAAAAAAAAAAGAGAAAAAAAGAAAATTCTCAATCAAAGAGTGGGAGAAAGCAAAAAAAAAAAGGAAAAAAAATTCCCGATCAAGGATCGGAAGAAAACAGAAGAAATATTCAGAAAGGTCTTTGGACCAGACAATATCTGAACAGTACAGAATTGTCACCAAATAAACAAAAAAAGAAAGGAAACCACGACCTAAAGTGGTCCTCTCCCTTTGATTGCCAACCAAAATCCTGTGCATTAAACAAAAACAAAAAAGGAAAAGGAAAAAACACTCAAAGCCAAATTCCCCACCTAAAAACCATTCCCAAAATAAGTCCTATTGATCCATGATCACGCATGTAATCTTTGGTTTGATAGGAAATGATTTGCAAAATCAAGTCATGACATATCTATGGTTCGGAATTAGGATAAAACACTTACCTGTGTGAGATTGATACACGTTGAGTGATTTTCTCCTATTTTTGTGGGACCGAGTGTTTCCTCTAAATGGTTGTCTAGAAACAAATGGTTATGAGAAAATTTCATCAGCATACTCTCCTTCCCCGATAGACACATCTTTTTTCATAAAAAAAAGAGCATATATTGCTCTGATCAGTTGGAAGTTTTGTCTCTTTACTAAAGCATGTTCGCATTTTAGTGAAGAAAACACCGAGACTATTTTTAGTCTCACAGTTATCAAGAACTACGTAAGTTTGAGTTCCTCATCACAAATTGAGGATACGTAGGAGCAAAAGCCCTGCTTTTGTCGACCACCCCACCTTTTGTTACCGTGACCCAAGAGTCCGGTGGCATGCGGAGCCACATGACCGTGGGATCCCCAAATTCGTATGTTCCAGCATTTATCATTTGTATGTTATCTTATTTCTATGACTAGAGGGACTAATGTTTGTTTCGTTTTGATTGACTTTTGTTCTGTGCATACATGTCGTTTGAACTGTTACGTTAGTATTTACTTCGTTGTTGTCAATAGTGTTTGTTGAAGTTCCAAAATTGCGTAGAATTTTTCATTTAGGAACGTCGTCCAAAATAAATAAAAAATGAACCAAAATCATGATAAAAAGAAAGAAGCGTTGTGAATAAATGTCTACATATATAAAGAAAAAGAAAAATGTTATTTATATATATGTAAAAAGAAAATGTGTATAAAAGGATTTTGTGTGTGTAAATAATGTATGGAAAAGAATTCTTGTGTGTGTGAGCAACGAGTGTATATAAAGAAACTTTTGTATGAACCATAGGTGTGTGTTGGGGAAAACGAAAAAAATCTTTGAACATGAATAGGGTTTGAATATAGACCATGTGACGTAAAGAGAAAGAGTTCCAATGCGTGTACAGAAAAGGTTTTGTCATGTATAAGAATGTAGATGTACAAAGAAAAGTTTTCCTCATAGAGGGCCATAGGTGTATAGTTTTGTGAATATAAAAATGAAAAAAAAGGAAAAAGAAAGGAAGACATCGAAGGTCGACATGTTATAGTTAGGAAGCATAAATCATTCGTAGAGAGCAAACATATCTTCTGGAAACAAGGGACTGACGCTAAGAATTTATTTTCCTGAATAACCGAGATAAGAATGGATGAATTCATTGAACTGATGGGAGAACATAATTTGGAAACATTGGGTCTGTTTGTGTAAATTCCCAACCGTAGTATCACAATGCCATAAACGGGATGCTTGAGTGCCCATCGGGCTGTAGCCATGACTAATTTTGCACGTTGTTTTCAAATCATCATTGTCACGCGTGCCTTATGGAATAATATAGAAGTTTGACCCGAAATCGACACCTTGACACCCAAATTTGTTTCGCCCTAGATATCAAGATTGGGTTCCCACGATAAAAGACCCCATTGAAACACAACCTTAGACCTTTATGAACCTTGGCCTATAAAAAAGAATCCTCATTCCTTCCCCGAAGCAAAGGACAACGGAATCTCCTCAAGGGAGAGCGAATAGAATGCTAAAACCCGATTTCCCAAAGAAAGGGATGGGGAAGGAGAATTGAAAAGAAAGAAAAGGAAGAAATGGAAAGAAAGAAAAAGAAAAAGATGAAAATAAAGAAAAGAACAAAAGAAAGAAAAGGAAGGATTCCCGATCAAAGATCGAAAGGAAGTAAAAAGGGAAAAAAGGCAATTCTCGATCAATGAAAGAAAGAGAACGGAAGATCTTCAGACCAGATAAATTTTCAGCAAGGTAAGTGACTGCTGGCAAAGGAAAACCCATTTTTGGTGTCTCTTCCCTTCAGATTGCCATTGAAGGTCATTCTTGACTGGCAATATCCCACTCCACATGAACAAAGAGGAAAAGACCGAAACACCCAGCGTCCTCTCCAAAAACACTACCCTCGAGAAAATCCTATTGATCCGTGATCGTACGTGTGATCTCTGATTCGATAGGAAATCGTGTGCAAAAAAGTCATGGTGCAGTTATGGTTTGGGAATAGGGTGAAACACTTGCCTGTGTGAGTTTTATACACCATGAGTGATTTATTATCAGCTTAGCCCGATGTTTCCCCTGCATGTTCATTTAAAATCTAAATGTTGACATCCTGCCCTTCATTCTCGGTTACAAGGAAGATTACACTTGGCACAACTATATTGTTTCTCTAAGATATGGTGCTCTCGCGAATGATTTTTTTTTCTTTGCAAAAAGCATGTTTGCCTTTTAGGTGGAAAAACCCCGTGGACCGTCTGGTCCTGCCAACAAACTTTTTTCAGAGACCCATGAATTTATTGTCTAGCGTTGTTCATGTGTCCTCCACCTTCGAGTCTGGAGCCCCGCGAAGTTATTGCGTAGCGCTGTTCGCCAATTCTCCATTCTCCACTTTTTTCGGAGCCCCATGAATTTATCGCCTAGCGTTGTTCATGCATCCTCCACCTTCGAGTCTTGAGCCCTGCGAAGTTATTGCGTAGCGTTGTTCGCCAATTCTCCATTCTCCACTTTTTTCGGAACCCCATGAATTTATTGCCTAGCGCTGTTCATGCATCCTCCACCTTTGATTCTGGAGCCCCACGAAGTTATTGTGTAGCGCCGTTTGCCAATTCTCCATTCTCCACTTTTTTTCGGAGCCCCATGAATTTATTGCCTAGCGCTGTTCATGCATCCTCCACCTTCGAGTCTGGAGCCCCGCTAAGTTATTGCGTAGCGCTGTTTGCCAATTCTCCAATCTCCACTTTTTTTCGGAGCCCCATGAATTTATTGCCTTGCGCTGTTCATGCATCCTCCTTCTTCGAGTCTGGAGCCCCGCAAAGTTATTGCGTAGTGTTGTTCGCCAATTCTCCATTCTCCACTTTTTTTCGGAGCTCCATGAATTTGTTGCCTAGCGCTGTTCATGCATCCTCCACCTTCGAGTCTGGAGTCCCGTGAAGTTATTGCGTAGCGCTGTTCGCCAATTCTCCATTCTCCACTTTTTTTCGGAGCCCCATGAATTTATTGCCTAGCGCTGTTCATGCATCCTCCACCTTTGAGTTTGGAACCCCACGAAGTTATTGCGTAGCGTTGTTCGCCAATTCTCCATTCTCCACTTTTTTCGGAGCCCCATGAATTTATTGCCTAGCAGTGTTCATGCATCCTCCTCCTTCCAGTCTGGAGACCCGCGAAGTTATTGCGTAGCGCTGTTTGCAATTTCTCCAATCTCCACTTTTTTTCGGAGCCCCGCAAAGTTATTGCGTAGCGCTGTTAGCGAATTCTCCATTCTCAAATTTTTTTCGGAGCCCCATGAATTTATTGCCTAGCGCTGTTCATGCATCCTCCACCTTCGAGTCTGGAGCCCCGCGATGTTATTGCGTAGCACTGTTCCCCAATTCTCCATTCTCCACTTTTTTTCGGAGCCCCATGAATTTATTGCCTTGCGCTGTTCATGCATCCTCCTTTTCGAGTTTGGAGACCCGCAAAGTTATTGCGTAGCGCTGTTAGCGAATTCTCCATTCTCAAATTTTTTTCGGAGCCCCATGAATTTATTGCCTAGCGCTGTTCATGCATCCTCCACCTTCGAGTCTGGAGCCCCGCGATGTTATTGCGTAGCACTGTTCCCCAATTCTCCATTCTCCACTTTTTTTCGGAGCCCCATGAATTTATTGCCTAGCGCTGTTCATGCATCCTCCACCTTCGAGTCTCGAGCCCCGCGATGTTATTGCGTAGCGCTGTTCGTCAATTCTCCATTCTCCACTTTTTTTCGGAGCCCCATGAATTTATTGCCTAGCGCTTTTCATGCGTCCTCCACCATCAAGTATGGAGCCTCGCGAAGTTATTGTGTAGCGCTGTTTGCCAATTCTCCATTCTCCACTTTTTTTCGGAGCCCCATGAATTTATTGCCTTGCGCTGTTCATGCATCCTCCTTCTTCGAGCCTCGCGAAGTTATTGCGTAGCGCTGTTAGCGAATTCTCCATTCTCAAATTTTTTTCGGAGCCCCATGAATTTTTTGCCTAACGCTGTTCATGCATCCTCCACCTTCGAGTCTGGAGCACCGCAAAGTTATTGCGTAGCGCTGTTTGCAATTTCTCCACATCTCCACTTTTTTTCAGAGCCCTATGAATTTATTGCCTAGCGCTGTTCATGCATCCTCCACCTTCGAGTTTGGAGACCCGCGAAGTTATTGCGTAGCGCTTTTCGCCAATTCTCTATTCTCCACTTTTTTTGGAGCCCCATGAATTTATTGCCTAGCGCTGTTCATACATCCTCCACCTTCGAGTCTGGAGCCCCGCGAAGTTATTGCGTAGCGTTGTTCGCCAATTCTCCATTCTCCACTTTTTTCGGAGCCCGATGACTTTATTGCCTAGCACTTTTCATGCGTCCTCCACCATCAAGTATGGAGCCTCGCGAAGTTATTGTGTAGCGCTGTTTGCCAATTCTCCATTCTCCACTTATTTTCGGAGCCCCATGAATTTATTGCCTTGCGCTGTTCATGCATCCTCCTTCTTCGAGCCTCGCGAAGTTATTGCGTAGCGCTGTTAGCGAATTCTCCATTCTCAAATTTTTTTCGGAGCCCCATGAATTTATTGCCTAGCGCTGTTCATGCATCCTCCACCTTCGAGTCTGGAGCCCCGCGATGTTATTGCGTAGCACTGTTCCCCAATTCTCCATTCTCCACTTTTTTTCGGAGCCCCATGAATTTATTGCCTAGCGCTGTTCATGCATCCTCCACCTTCGAGTTTGGAGCCCCGCAAAGTTATTGCGTAGCGCTGTTAGCGAATTCTCCATTCTCAAATTTTTTTCGGAGCCCCATGAATTTATTGCCTAGCGCTGTTCATGCATCCTCCACCTTCGAGTCTGGAGCCCCGCGATGTTATTGCGTAGCACTGTTCCCCAATTCTCCATTCTCCACTTTTTTTCGGAGCCCCATGAATTTATTGCCTAGCGCTGTTCATGCATCCTCCTTCTTCGAGTCTGGAGCCCCGCAAAATTATTGCGTAGTGCTGTTCGCCAACTCTCCATTCTCCACTTTTTATCGGAGCCCCATGAATTTATTGCCTAGCGCTGTTCATGCATCCTCCACCTTTGAGTCTGGAGCCCCACGAAGTTATTGCGTAGCGTTGTTCGCCAATTCTCCATTCTCCACTTTTTTCGGAGCCCCATGAATTTATTGCCTAGCAGTGTTCATGCATCCTCCTCCTTCCAGTCTGGAGACCCGCGAAGTTATTGCGTAGCGCTGTTTGCAATTTCTCCAATCTCCACTTTTTTTCAGAGCCCTATGAATTTATTGCCTAGCGCTGTTCATGCATCCTCCACCTTCGAGTTTGGAGACCCCGCGAAGTTATTGCGTAGCGCTTTTCGCCAATTCTCTATTCTCCACTTTTTTTGGAGCCCCATGAATTTATTGCCTAGCGCTGTTCATACATCCTCCACCTTCGAGTCTGGAGCCCCGCGAAGTTATTGCGTAGCGTTGTTCGCCAATTCTCCATTCTCCACTTTTTTCGGAGCCCGATGACTTTATTGCCTAGCACTTTTCATGCGTCCTCCACCATCAAGTATGGAGCCTCGCGAAGTTCCTCGTGTAGCGCTGTTTGCCAATTCTCCATTCTCCACTTATTTTCGGAGCCCCATGAATTTATTGCCTTGCGCTGTTCATGCATCCTCCTTCTTCGAGCCTCGCGAAGTTATTGCGTAGCGCTGTTAGCGAATTCTCCATTCTCAAATTTTTTTCGGAGCCCCATGAATTTATTGCCTAGCGCTGTTCATGCATCCTCCACCTTCGAGTCTGGAGCCCCGCGATGTTATTGCGTAGCACTGTTCCCCAATTCTCCATTCTCCACTTTTTTTCGGAGCCCCATGAATTTATTGCCTAGCGCTGTTCATGCATCCTCCACCTTCGAGTTTGGAGCCCCGCAAAGTTATTGCGTAGCGCTGTTAGCGAATTCTCCATTCTCAAATTTTTTTCGGAGCCCCATGAATTTATTGCCTAGCGCTGTTCATGCATCCTCCACCTTCGAGTTCTGAGCCCCGCGAAGTTATTGCGTAGCGCTGTTTGCCAATTCTCCAATCTCCACTTTTTTTCGGAGCCCCATGAATTTATTGCCTAGCGCTGTTCATGCATCCTCCACCTTCGAGTTTGGAGCCACGCGAAGTTATTGCGTAGCGCTTTTCGCCAATTCTACATTCTCCACTTTTTATCGGAGCCCCATGAATTTATTGCCTAGCGCTGTTCATGCATCCTCCACCTTTGAGTCTGGAGCCCCGCGAAGTTATTGCGTTGCACTGTTTGCCAATTCTCCAATCTCCACTTTTTTTCGGAGCCCCATGAATTTATTGCCTAGCGCTGTTCATGCATCCTCCACCTTCGAGTTTCGGAGCCCCATGAATTTATTGCCTAGCGCTGTTCATGCATCCTCCACCTTCGAGTTTGTAGCCCCGTGAATTTATTGCCTAGCGCTGTTCATGCATCCTCCACCTTCGAGTCTGGAGCCCCGCGAAGTTATTGCGTAGCGCTGTTTGCAATTTCTCCAATCTCCACTTTTTTTCGGAGCCCCGCAAAGTTATTGCGTAGCGCTGTTAGCGAATTCTCCATTCTCAAATTTTTTTCGGAGCCCCATGAATTTATTGCCTAGCGCTGTTCATGCATCCTCCACCTTCGAGTCTGGAGCCCCGCGATGTTATTGCGTAGCACTGTTCCCCAATTCTCCATTCTCCACTTTTTTTCGGAGCCCCATGAATTTATTGCCTAGCGCTGTTCATGCATCCTCCACCTTAGAGTCTGGAGCCACGCGATGTTATTGGGAAGCGCTGTTCGTCAATTCTCCATTCTCAACTTTTTTTCGGAGCCCCATGAATTTATTGCCTAGCGCTTTTCATGCATCCTCCACCATCTAGTATGGAGCCTGACGAAGTTATTGTGTAGCGCTGTTTGCCAATTCTCCATTCTCCACTTTTTTTCGGAGCCCCATGAATTTATTGCCTTGCGCTGTTCATGCATCCTCCTTCTTCGAGCCTCGCGAAGTTATTGCGTAGCGCTGTTAGCGAATTCTCCATTCTCAAATTTTTTTCGGAGCCCCATGAATTTTTTGCCTAACGCTGTTCATGCATCCTCCACCTTCGAGTCTGGAGCACCGCAAAGTTATTGCGTAGCGCTGTTTGCCAATTCTCCAATCTCCACTTTTTTTCGGAGCCCCATGAATTTATTGCCTAGCGCTGTTCATGCATCCTCCACCTTCGAGTTTGGAGCACCGCAAAGTTATTGCGTAGCGCTGTTAGCGAATTCTCCATTCTCAAATTTTTTTCGGAGCCCCATGAATTTATTGCCAAGCGCTGTTCATGCATCCTCCACCTTCGAGTCTGGAGCCCCGCTAAGTTATTGCGTAGCGCTGTTTGCCAATTCTCCAATCTCCACTGTTTTTCGGAGCCCCATGAATTTATTGCCTTGCGCTGTTCATGCATCCTCCTTCTTCGAGTCTGGAGCCCCGCAAAGTTATTGCGTAGTGCTGTTCGCCAATTCTCCATTCTCAACTTTTTTTCGGAGCCCCATGAATTTATTGCCTTGCGCTGTTCATACATCCTCCACCTTTGAGTTTGGAACCCCACGAAGTTATTGCGTAGCGTTGTTCGCCAATTCTCCATTCTCCACTTTTTTCGGAGCCCCATGAATTTATTGCCTAGCAGTGTTCATGCATCCTCCTCCTTCCAGTCTGGAGACCCGCGAAGTTATTGCGTAGCGCTGTTTGCAATTTCTCCAATCTCCACTTTTTTTCGGAGCCCCGCAAAGTTATTGCGTAGCGCTGTTAGCGAATTCTCCATTCTCAAATTTTTTTCGGAGCCCCATGAATTTATTGCCTAGCGCTGTTCATGCATCCTCCACCTTCGAGTCTGGAGCCCCGCGATGTTATTGCGTAGCACTGTTCCCCAATTCTCCATTCTCCACTTTTTTTCGGAGCCCCATGAATTTATTGCCTTGCGCTGTTCATGCATCCTCCACCTTTGAGTTTGGAACCCCACGAAGTTATTGCGTAGCGTTGTTCGCCAATTCTCCATTCTCCACTTTTTTCGGAGCCCCATGAATTTATTGCCTAGCAGTGTTCATGCATCCTCCTCCTTCCAGTCTGGAGACCCGCGAAGTTATTGCGTAGCGCTGTTTGCAATTTCTCCAATCTCCACTTTTTTTCGGAGCCCCGCAAAGTTATTGCGTAGCGCTGTTAGCGAATTCTCCATTCTCAAATTTTTTTCGGAGCCCCATGAATTTATTGCCTAGCGCTGTTCATGCATCCTCCACCTTCGAGTCTGGAGCCCCGCGATGTTATTGCGTAGCACTGTTCCCCAATTCTCCATTCTCCACTTTTTTTCGGAGCCCCATGAATTTATTGCCTTGCGCTGTTCATGCATCCTCCTTTTCGAGCCACGCGAAGGTATTGCGTAGCGCTGTTAGCGAATTCTCCATTCTCAAATTTTTTTCGGAGCCCCATGAATTTATTGCCTAGCGCTGTTCATGCATCCTCCACCTTCGAGTCTGGAGCCCCGCGATGTTATTGCGTAGCACTGTTCCCCAATTCTCCATTCTCCACTTTTTTTCGGAGCCCCATGAATTTATTGCCTTGCGCTGTTCATGCATCCTCCTTCTTCGAGCCTCGCGAAGTTATTGCGTAGCGCTGTTAGCGAATTCTCCATTCTCAAATTTTTTTCGGAGCTCCATGAATTTTTTGCCTAACGCTGTTCATGCATCCTCCACCTTCGAGTCTGGAGCCCCGCTAAGTTATTGCGTAGCGCTGTTTGCCAATTCTCCAATCTCCACTTTTTTTCGGAGCCCCATGAATTTATTGCCTTGCGCTGTTCATGCATCCTCCTTCTTCGAGTCTGGAGCCCCGCAAAGTTATTGCGTAGTGCTGTTCGCCAATTCTCCATTCTCCACTTTTTTTCGGAGCCCCATGAATTTATTGCCTAGCGTTGTTCATGCATCCTCCACCTTCGAGTTTGGAGCCTCGCGAAGTTAATTGCGTAGCGCTGTTAGCGAATTCTCCATTCTCAAATTTTTTTCGGAGCCCCATGAATTTATTGCCTAGCGCTGTTCATGCATCCTCCACCTTCGAGTTCTGAGCCCCGCGAAGTTATTGCGTAGCGCTGTTTGCCAATTCTCCAATCTCCACTTTTTTTCGGAGCCCCATGAATTTATTGCCTAGCGCTGTTCATGCATCCTCCACCTTCGAGTTTGGAGCCACGCGAAGTTATTGCGTAGCGCTTTTCGCCAATTCTACATTCTCCACTTTTTATCGGAGCCCCATGAATTTATTGCCTAGCGCTGTTCATGCATCCTCCACCTTTGAGTCTGGAGCCCCGCGAAGTTATTGCGTTGCACTGTTTGCCAATTCTCCAATCTCCACTTTTTTTCGGAGCCCCATGAATTTATTGCCTAGCGCTGTTCATGCATCCTCCACCTTCGAGTTTCGGAGCCCCATGAATTTATTGCCTAGCGCTGTCATGCTCCGTCTGCTTCGAGTTGTAGCCCCGTGAATTTATTGCCTAGCGCTGTTCATGCATCCTCCACCTTCGAGTCTGGAGCCCCGCGAAGTTATTGCGTAGCGCTGTTTGCAATTTCTCCAATCTCCACTTTTTTTCGGAGCCCTATGAATTTATTGCCTAGCGCTGTTCAAGCATCCTCCACCTTCGAGTTTGGAGCCCCGCGAAGTTATTGCGTAGCGCTTTTCGCCAATTCTCTATTCTCCACTTTTTTTCGGAGCTCCATGAATTTATTGCCTAGCGCTGTTCATGCATCCTCCACCTTTGTGTCTGGAGCCCCACGAAGTTATTGCGTAGCGTTTTTTGCCAATTCTCCATTCTCAACTTTTTTTCGGAGCCCCATGAATTTATTGCCTAGCGCTGTTCATGCATCCTCCACCTTCGAGTCTGGAGCCCCGCGAAGTTATTGCGTAGCGCTATTTGCCAATTCTCCAATCTCCACTTTTTTTCGGAGACCCATGAATTTATTCCCTAGCGCTGTTCATGCATCCTCCACCTTCGAGTTTGGAGCCCCGCGAAGTTATTGCGTAGCACTTTTCGCCAATTCTCCATTCTCCACTTTTTATCGGAGCCCCATGAATTTATTGCCTAGCGCTGTTCATGCATCCTCCACCTTTGAGTCTGGAGCCCCACGAAGTTATTGCGTAGCGTTGTTCGCCAATTCTCCATTCTCCACTTTTTTCGGAGCCCGATGACTTTATTGCCTAGCACTTTTCATGCGTCCTCCACCATCAAGTATGGAGCCTCGCGAAGTTATTGTGTAGCGCTGTTTGCCAATTCTCCATTCTCCACTTTTTTTCGGAGCCCCATGAATTTATTGCCTTGCGCTGTTCATGCATCCTCCTTCTTCGAGCCTCGCGAAGTTATTGCGTAGCGCTGTTAGCGAATTCTCCATTCTCAAATTTTTTTCGGAGCCCCATGAATTTATTGCCTAGCGCTGTTCATGCATCCTCCACCTTCGAGTCTGGAGCCCCGCAATGTTATTGCGTAGCACTGTTCGCCAATTCTCCATTCTCAACTTTTTTTCGGAGCCCCATGAATTTATTGCCTTGCGCTGTTCATGCATCCTCCACCTTTGAGTTTGGAACCCCACGAAGTTATTGCGTAGCGTTGTTCGCCAATTCTCCATTCTCCACTTTTTTCGGAGCCCCATGAATTTATTGCCTAGCAGTGTTCATGCATCCTCCTCCTTCCAGTCTGGAGACCCGCGAAGTTATTGCGTAGCGCTGTTTGCAATTTCTCCAATCTCCACTTTTTTTCGGAGCCCCGCAAAGTTATTGCGTAGCGCTGTTAGCGAATTCTCCATTCTCAAATTTTTTTCGGAGCCCCATGAATTTATTGCCTAGCGCTGTTCATGCATCCTCCACCTTCGAGTCTGGAGCCCCGCGATGTTATTGCGTAGCACTGTTCCCCAATTCTCCATTTTCCACTTTTTTTCGGAGCCCCATGAATTTATTGCCTTGCGCTGTTCATGCATCCTCCTTTTCGAGCCACGCGAAGGTATTGCGTAGCGCTGTTAGCGAATTCTCCATTCTCAAATTTTTTTCGGAGCCCCATGAATTTTTTGCCTAACGCTGTTCATGCATCCTCCACCTTCGAGTCTGGAGCACCGCAAAGTTATTGCGTAGCGCTGTTTGCCAATTCTCCAATCTCCACTTTTTTTCGGAGCCCCATGAATTTATTGCCTAGCGCTGTTCATGCATCCTCCACCTTCGAGTTTGGAGCACCGCAAAGTTATTGCGTAGCGCTATTAGCGAATTCTCCATTCTCAAATTTTTTTCGGAGCCCCATGAATTTATTGCCAAGCGCTGTTCATGCATCCTCCACCTTCGAGTCTGGAGCCCCGCTAAGTTATTGCGTAGCGCTGTTTGCCAATTCTCCAATCTCCACTGTTTTTCGGAGCCCCATGAATTTATTGCCTTGCGCTGTTCATGCATCCTCCTTCTTCGAGTCTGGAGCCCCGCAAAGTTATTGCGTAGTGCTGTTC
>NC_016089.4:25880508-25881346 GCF_000004515.6 Glycine max
AGCCCCATGAATTATTGCCTAGCAGTGTTCATGCATCCTCCTCCTTCCAGTCTGGAGACCCGCGAAGTTATTGCGTAGCGCTGTTTGCAATTTCTCCAATCTCCACTTTTTTTCGGAGCCCCGCAAAGTTATTGCGTAGCGCTGTTAGCGAATTCTCCATTCTCAAATTTTTTTCGGAGCCCCATGAATTTATTGCCTAGCGCTGTTCATGCATCCTCCACCTTCGAGTCTGGAGCCCCGCGATGTTATTGCGTAGCACTGTTCCCCAATTCTCCATTCTCCACTTTTTTTCGGAGCCCCATGAATTTATTGCCTTGCGCTGTTCATGCATCCTCCTTTTCGAGCCACGCGAAGGTATTGCGTAGCGCTGTTAGCGAATTCTCCATTCTCAAATTTTTTTCGGAGCCCCATGAATTTATTGCCTAGCGCTGTTCATGCATCCTCCACCTTCGAGTCTGGAGCCCCGCGATGTTATTGCGTAGCACTGTTCCCCAATTCTCCATTCTCCACTTTTTTTCGGAGCCCCATGAATTTATTGCCTTGCGCTGTTCATGCATCCTCCTTCTTCGAGCCTCGCGAAGTTATTGCGTAGCGCTGTTAGCGAATTCTCCATTCTCAAATTTTTTTCGGAGCCCCATGAATTTTTTGCCTAACGCTGTTCATGCATCCTCCACCTTCGAGTCTGGAGCACCGCAAAGTTATTGCGTAGCGCTGTTTGCCAATTCTCCAATCTCCACTTTTTTTCGGAGCCCCATGAATTTATTGCCTAGCGCTGTTCATGCATCCTCCACCTTCGAGTTTGGAGCACCGCAAAGTTATTGCGTAGCGCTGTTCGCCA